>NC_142699.1:43091857-43391857 GCF_029339155.1 Prunus mume
TAAGGATAAGGTGAAAGCAGGGGGCTGTCCAGAAAAGAAGTCAAACTAACCATCACGAGTGAAATCCCACAAGGGGCAGCTAAAATTGGGAAAGAGATTAAGTTCTTTTTCAAGAAAAACAAGGAAGTGATTGCCTATTTGAGAGCCTATCTGCCAAAACTGATGAAATCCTATTTTCTTTCTTTCCATTAAAAAAGGGAAAAGGGGGGACATCTTTTGCCGCCCAAATATTGAACAAAAATCACCCTACTCCAGAAAAACATTTTTACTATAAATAAACAAGAAGGAGTGAACAGAAGAACACACAACAAAAATTCATCATCCAATCAAACAAAATCCTACTCAAGGAAACCATCAGCCAAATAGACAACTCAAAATCAACCAACAAGCCCACTTGAATTTCAAGTAAAACCAGCTTCAAATCAGAATTCTCAAGGCTCAGACTTAAGAAATAAGTCATTCAGAACTAGATTTTTCTCGTTACAAATTTGGTTCAGCAGAAACCAAGATAGGTAGAGCTTGAGTTCTCTCCAAAAATGGAAAACCTCAACAAATTTCACAGTGCAGTCTCTAGCTCACCGACGTCCTCAAGAACAGCCACTTCGCCTTTCAGATCAAGAAGTCGCAGTCGCCACTCGAAGCTTCACAAAGCTTAAGATACATTACACTCGCTAGAATCAACCTTTGGTATCGATTTGTAGTTGAAAACCGGCAATCGAGTTGTCAACGGTCCATCCAAATTGCCCGGGCATTTCAGTCCACCTATAACAGAGCCTCCCATCCAGCGAAATGGAGATCCAAATATCTTTTATCTTTTTAGTATTGGCATTTATTTTTATAGTTTTGTAAAGGCGCTACTAAAAATAGCTTTAAATTCCATCAACCATTCTGACCAGAACAACCTCTTTATACTGAGATAAATTGTTAAAGTCCTCACCAGTCTGAGGCAAGAAAAGAACTTACTTGGGAGATATTCCTCACCCAAATTCACAATCGTTTGTTTGCAGAAATCAGTAACTTGGGGCGTAAGTTATCCATTCCAGACTAAGTCTGCTAGAATTTTATTACTAGCATTGGCACGCTCGCACACCAAAGAAAGCTGACTTGTTGACCAGTCTATGGTTCTCAAGGCAGTGGGGAACTTTGCCCTTCCATCATAGGAGTAAACCAAAACGGGTGAACACTTTCGTGTGCTCTAAATCGGGTATTTTCTCAATAATATATCGTTTTGAGCCGAGAATATATTTGGGCCCAACCGTGAATTTTTTGGGCCTCAACAAGATTAAATTACATTCATTTAACTTTATTTAATATGATGATGATGTTCATTACTCATCGTAGTGAGTAAAAGTATTATAAGAAAAAAAAAAAGGACTTGGAGAAAGGAAAAAATTTGGTCGAGTTCATGTCATAAAAGTGCGATCAGTTGGATATTAGTCAACAGAACCAATTTTTTAAATATATTTTATTTGAGTAATGTTATACTTACCGTATTATTATCCCACATTTCTATACCACGTGATGTGGCATGTCCATATTATATGCCGGAAAATGCTATGCTTACCACATTTTTATACCACATCTCTAATAAAGATGAGCTCCATTATATTAGTGGGCTTCACCTCTATTAGAGAGATGATATACAATGTGGTAAGCCTAACATTACCCTTATATGCCACATCAATTAAATCAATGAAATGTATTTTAATTAAGACAATTAGAAAAATAAATACTAGAATAAATCATAAAAGAAAAGAAAAATATCAAATAATTTTAATTGATGTGGTTATCCACCTCAGTTGTCACATAAGATGGTATAAGGATGTAGTATACAAATGTGATAAGAGTAGTATTATTCATTTTAGTTTAATAAAAATGATCCGTCCTCTTTTTTGGTTAAAAAAGTGATTTTCTTAACGCAGACAACAAGTTTCCTAGTGGAGGATTCTATTCCTCTCGTGTGAAGAAGTGTGCCACATGAAAGCATAAAAGAAAGGAAAAAGAAATCCGCATGATAATAAAATATCAAATGGGAATCAAGAAATGTCTTTGTATTAAAAGAAAAAACAAAACAAATTTATTTGTAATTGCTTTTTCAAATTCTTTTGGTACACGGGAGGGAGAACAGTATGGCTTATTGGGCTGTGGTCGGACGACGGGCCAGCCCAGTGGTGGAATTGCTCCAAGTGGGGAGGATTTACAGGAACCTTGTTTATGGGTCCGGTCGGGTCCGAACACTAATAGTGAAGAAAGGACGTGGCATCCATTGTCCCAATCGTTTCTCTCTCTGTAAAAGCCAAAAGGAGATAGTTTGACTCCGAAACGACAGCGTATCACAAGCTCTTCTCATGGCACCCTTTAATTTTTGCCACTCTTATTTTTAAAAACCAAAGTCGTGACAGCCAAAAAATACATTAAAGCAGGATGAGGATGACATGAACTTATCTTGCAACTCAAAAGCACTCTGGGCATCCTCAGCCAGAAGTCTTGCAAACAACTTAAATAAAAATGATATTGCACCTCAAAACCATAAAATAAAAATAATAAAAATAAATTTGAATTTAATAATAAACATTCATAACCACTTGATTGGCAAAGCCCTCTGCTTATGATTAAGAATGAAGCCGTTCCAACTTGAAACAAAATTTAATACTGTTGCCGGGATGGCGTCCCAGTACATATCCATATATACATACCAGAAAAAAGAAACCAAAAAAACTCAGCCAATGCATTACATATTGCACTCCTAATCTAAGGCCTCCTCTGATCCGAATACAGAAATGATCCACACTAGATGTCTCCTCCATCTCCTACATCATACTATTCCTCTCTGAGTTCTTATTTTCCAAATGACAGGAAATTACTGCAATGCCAAAAAAAAAAAAAAAAAAACTTTACATTAACAATGGCAGCTTGATACTTACAAGGTGGGGAATAGCATAAAGGCAAAAGACGTATAGAAACTTAATCGTAGGTATGAATCCTGCCAAAAGAGATGTATAACGCCAATATTAAACACTTGACAAAAACTTGAAATCTCATAATTGAAACTTTTTGTGACACACATAGCAATTCAATTTAGGGAGATTCACTATAATACCCAATATAGGAGCTCAAATTATAAAATAAAAAACCCTATATGAAATGGACTTTAGAAACATACATAAAGCCCATTTACAACATAACAAAAAAGGCTTTTAACTTCTTTTAATTACAAAACTGCCATTGATTTCTTAAAACAAACCCAACTCAAAAACCTCATAAAAAAGCCCAAAATACTCAATGGGGCATTAAAGTAATTTAATAATTAAAATTAAATTTACAAATTTATAAATAAACTCAATCCTAGACATGTATTTATAAAAAAACTCAAACACTATTTAAACATAGAAACACACCCAAAATCAACAGTTGTATATTTTTTGGGTGTGTTTATAAATGGGTTTTGAGTGTGTGTAATGATGGGTTTTGGGTGTGTTTATAAAGTGTTTTGGGTGTTGGGTTTTTTTATAATTTCAGCCCCTATTTTGGGTGTTTTAGTGAAACTCCCAATTAAATTCAATAGGGCTAGTTGTCATTTTTTGAGTTTGTTTATAAAAATTAAATGGTGTGGGTTTATTTATAGTTTGAGTGCTAAGAATGGGTATATGACTAAATATCTCTTCAATTTAACTGATTAGTTAATTCCTAATCAGAGAACACACGTAGCAATTTAGTAACTTATTCCTCTTTCCACTTTAATTCAGGTTCTCAAAAATCAAACAGCACAATGATTTCTTTACACATACATTTTGATGAACCATTGCCAGATATTTAAAGTTCACAAACAAAGAAAGAGAAAACAAATGAAACAAAAAGAAAAAGACTTTAATTGTTTACTGAATGCATTTAACCCAAATGAACTCAATATCATTATAGATATTGTTGTCTATTGCTTCACCAATTCTTAATCTCTAACAACAGAGTTCTCTATATTGATTCACCATATTATTATTCACTTTTCATTAGGCAAAAAAGAAGAACATATTAAAGAACAGACATGTGGAAAAATCAAGCAACAAAGGAGAAAAAAAATCGAATTTTTTTGGACATAATACAAAGTGATTATTAACTTATCCCTTGTTTTTATTATTAACTTATCAAACGATCCACTAGTTAGTGAATGGGTTATAATAGTGATTATTGCTCAATATTGTGGTAATGAAACCTTTATCAATTCAAACAATTATCCACCCCCAAAAGTGACTACTAGATCCGAGAGAATTTTAGACGGTTTTTTTTTTTTTAATTTATTTATTTTTAAATACTGCAACTTGAGGTGTTTATGAATATGAATCATGTGCTCAAGCCTGGGACCGTTGCTTTTTTTTTTCTTTTTTCTTTTTCACAGGATTGATGATCATTAATCAACAGTTTGGAAGATGAACTAGAAACTTAGATGTCCCATGCAATATAATGCTTACTTTAATTGGATAACTGGAAATGCATGCAAGTATGAGTGATGATTGGAAAAAGAATTTTGCTGCTGATAAACTTTTGTTGTTGGCTTGGGTTCTACTATTGTTCTGCATCTTGTTTTTCTCTTGGTCATTTTTTGTTTGTGTTTTCTATTGCTAGGATGGAAAGGTCGTTGATACATCACCTAGCACTACAAGAAAAACAGGTATTAGTGGCCAGCCACTTGGTCACAAAAAATACCGTTTTTGGTCATTAAATGCAATTAGTGTCCAAATATTGGTGGTCATTGGGTGGTCACTAGAAGCTCATCACAAATTCTACTCAGTAACCATTCTCAAGTATTGATCACTACAACACAAAGAATTAGTGACTATCAATGTTTGGTCACTAATAAAAAAGTTATTAGTGACCACAAATTTGATCACTGAAGGGCTTACAGTTTGGTCACCAAAACATGCATTCTGGTCACTAAAACTAGGTCACGTGCCCACATTAGTGACCTACTTGCTTGGTCACTAATGTTTCAAAAAATTGGTAACTAATTAGGTTTACCTCTCCATGTTATTTATTTATTATATTATTTATTGTATTACAATATGAAATCACAATTAATTTCTTTTAGACAGTGCTGTAGATAAAATTTATAGCATCAAATAATTCATTGCATTCAAAAGCAATCCATATATCTAACATTCTTCCAACAAATTCACATCAAATAATTCATTGCATGCAAAAGCAATCCATATATCTAACATTCTACCAACAAATTCACAGGATGTCTAAAAAACAAAATGCTAGATATTTCAGTTCATCCTAAATGTCAATCGATTCCCAAAAACAAAGAACATAAGATTCATCCCTAGTAGATTGTCTTCTGTCTCTGTCCTTTGTCCTCTATCCTCTGTCCTCTGATCTACTAGAAATTTATCCATCAGACCTGCATCAAACAAACAATAATTATTTACAAAAAGATCATTTCAAATGAAAAACAAGATTTTTAGACTACCAACAAAGAAAACAAAAAAATAAAGGAAAAAACCAAACAGCAAAAAGAAAGACAAACTAATAATAATGGATCATCATCTTAACAAATAGAAAGAGAGCACCATTAAACAAAAAGAAAAATTCATGAGTGAGACAGAGAGAGAGAGAGAGATAGAGCAGCTGAAAGTTAATATTAAAGATAAAGTCAGGAAAAAAAAAAAACAGAAGAATAAAAAAATACCTGGAAACTTCAACCATGCTGATATACTAAAAGAAACTTATCCACCAGACCTGTACCAAACAAAGAACAATTATTTACAAAAATATTTACACTAAACTCTTCTCTATTGTCAACCACACACATATTTAAGCTAAACATCCATATAAAATCACTAAGTTGCACTACAAGTGTGCATCTTGGATCATCTAACAGATTCCGTGTATGATGGCCAATGGTGAAAACGAAAATATAGGACCTGCATACTATCAAGAGAATAAATATAGGATCAGCTAATAAAATGATCAGTTAATGCTGATTCTTTCATAAGAGAATAAAAAATAAAGAATTTATATATATATATATATATATATATACAATCGTTATATTCATGAAACACAAACTGATATGGAAATAATGACTGAAACCACCCATGTGTAGATGCAGAAATTGTGATTAAAATAAATTTAAAAGGCTTCTGTAGATAGTATTTTCAAAAGGCTTCTTAACTTCATTTCTAACAAGAAAGTTGCCCAATACCATATATAACCTCGTACACAGAAAATCCACTTTTTAAAACAAAACTAAAGAATCATTACATGGCTAATGTGATTGTCCACGTGAATGAGCAACAGTGACATGGACACAATGCTTAGAAACCTACTGTCTCAAAATTTGTTGGGAAAAGATTTGAATGTTATTGATAGGAAAATGGTAAAGGTTCCAATGGTTAACTGAAAATCTCCCCCAAAATTTCAAAACAAATTCAAGACACCTACCTAATTCAGACTTGTTGAGTCTCTTTCAATATGGAAGGTTTGCAAGTTCTGAGATGATAAATTGGTCTTTTCCTAGGCAACCTTCTTGTTGATGGAAACCTAGAAAAGACTTGCCTATCTACTACTAATTTCAAACCATACATCTTTATTCAACTACAAAGAGATTAAAAAATAAATTACGGTCAGATAGACTAAAGAAAAACAGGGGGATTCAAGTAAAACTAGAGGAAGCATTCATACAAAGTAGAAAGCAGAATTGGTCATTAAAAGTTACTATTTGTCACTATTTTTATTGACTAAAATTTAGAGTAGTCACTATTTGTCAAAAGAATTGGTCATTAAAAGTTAAAAAATGGGCACCAATAGTTTTAGGGACCATTTAACATTGTTAGTCACTAAATGCACACTATTTGTGACATTATCTATTTTGTCACTGAGAAATTGGTCACTACCGACCTTTTTTCTTGTAGTGTAGTTTCGCCACTAAAGTTGCTAGGGTTGTTGTGTCAGTTAAGGTTGGAGAACCTGTTGCTCCTGCCAGCCTTGTCACAGTCCAAAAGTTAGTGAAAGAAACTGAATCTTCTGAGGAGCAAATTCAAGCTCAAAATGGCCTTGATGATGCCTTGAAAAGGCGACTGCAGAAGCTGATTGACTCTAATCGAGTCATGCTTTTCATGAAAGGAACCCCTGAGGAGCCCAAATGTAGATTTAGCAAAATGGCAGTTAAAATTTTAAAGAAACATAAGGTCGAATTTGGAAGTTTTGATCTTCTTACGGATAATGAAGTCATGGAAGGGATACAGAGGTATTCTAAACTAGTCTCTATTACCACAGATTTACTTCGAAGGGAGGGCTTGTGGTTTCCGTCAAATAGAAACTTTAATGAAAGGTTGCCCAAGTGAAAGCACAAGAAAATGTTGATGCTCTTTTTGGGAGGTCAACTTAGATAGAGGTGGAATGGTGGATGATGGGTGAAGGTGAGGACCTTCAACGTGTGTGTGAAGATTTGGGCAAGCGATAAATATAAAGAAGACGAGATATACGTGGTTCACCCTTAATGAATGTGCTACATCCATGGAGAAGTATGTTCTCGTTATGATAATGTATGATCACATGTGTACATGGAGTTGGACCCAAATATAAAGATAAGAAAGGAGAAGCCCATAATTAAAGATAAAGCCCAGCCTAAGGATCTAGAAGAGAGAGTCCAAAGCCCAAGGGTCTAGATCCAAGACCCTTTTCTAAGTGAGGGGGAGTCTCCATCTCTTATAGTTTTCCGATGTGGGACTTTTCTTGCTTTGCTTAGAGTTGCGACTTGTGATAACGCTTCTCTGGTTAAGGTGATAACCTCTCAAAACATGGCACGTGGATGATCTAGCCAAGCTAGTTGCTCGGTCAATTACGGTACCAACAGAAAAGATATTTTTTATTAGAATGCACAATAGAAAAGTTGCACAAGAGAAAACACTAAACTTTTTCGACATGTGATGGAAGAAAAGAGGGTGCAGCTGATAAGACAGAGGCTAATGATGTGGAGCCAATAGCTAAAGCTAATGAGAAGGTAACCAAAGCTGATGAGCATGTGGCTGCAGCTGATGAGCAAGTGGCTGCATCTGATGAGCAGGTGGTCGATGAGACAGGAGCCAAAGAGAAATGCGGCTGATGAGACTAGAGTTGAGGAGGACATCAATAAGGGGATGTCTCCTGCCGAAGTTTCAAAATAAGTGAAGATTTTTCTTCTTTATAGTTTTGTAGCTTTAAGCGTTGGTCTCGGTTGACCACTTCATTTGATATGCTGAACTTGGACATGTCGGCTACTCACTAATATATTTGAACTTCTAGACCTATTGGTCGCAAGTTCTTTGTTGAACTTTGACCAGTCTGTCACTTCTGCTATGAGAACTTCAATTATTTCTTTAATTTCAATTTGCATTGTGTCTTGTGGATCGCTTGAGTGTTCTGCTTGAATATTTATCCACCACCTACCTGAGGGGTCTTCTTCTGCTTTTCCCTTAGGATGCTTTGAATGTTGTCCTATGTCTCCTTTAGGACTTTTTGGGCAGATGCTTGTGTCTCCCTTAGACGATTATGTCACTGCCTTATGCCTCCCTTAAGAAGCTTTATAGATTGTGTTTCCCTTAAGACACTTTTTTAGTTGTCATGCGTCGCCCTTAGGACTCTCTTAAACAAAAGCCTGCATCTTCCTTAAGACGCTTATGGCAGTTGTACTATGTCTTCCTTAGGATGCTTTTTGGATTGTGTATCCTATAAGATGCTTTTAAAAAGAAGCATGCATATCCTTTAGGACTCCTATGGTAGTCATCATGCATTTCCCTTAGGACGCTTTTTGGACTGTCTGTCTTAGGACCCTTTGAGATAGAAGCATGTGTCTCTCTTAGGACGCTTTATGACAGTTTCCATGTGTCTACCTTAGGACGCTTCTTATAGACGATGGCCTGGTTGGCCTAAGTCTCCCAGAGGATGCTATAGATGTTTGCCCACTGCTTACGTAAATGGTGCCTTCCTTTGCCAAGGGTTATTTTTACCCACCCTTACTTGAAGGGTGCCTTCTTTTGCCGAGGGTTATTTTTCTTAAACACTTCATTGAATGAAAAATTGAACTTTCTTTGAACAGAAGTATAGTGGACTCACTCATCTATTAGGAATTAAGATGCTCTAGTAGGACATCAATTGCTGCTGATAAGTCGCAACTCGAACGATGGCCTATTTCCATTCTTCATCGAGAATGTCAAGGTTGGTCTTCTGCTGCTTGGAATTTTGATCATTGTTGCCCATCTTGATGCTCATGGATGAAACAATGACATGAGGAGGAATGATTGCTTCAGCTTCATAGGCTAAGGAAAATGGGATTTCGCCAATTGACCTTTTTTTCCTTTTGGTAGTGTGATAAGCCCATAGGATTCCAGGAAGCTCATCTACCCATTTTCCCTTAGCGCCTTTCAATATTTTCAAAAATAATTTAGTGATATGCTTGCCAATGAATTATGATCCATTATTGGTGACTAGTGACTGTGGGCAGTGAAACCTGTAGCTGATGTTCTTTAAGATGAATCGCTCCACGTCGGCTTCTTTAGTAGAGGATAGAGCTTCGGCCTCGATCGATTTACTAAAGTAGTTGGTGGCCACAACCGTCATCTTCTTGTTGGCGAGGAGCCGGCGACATGGGACTTGCTAAGTCAATGGCCTATTGCATGAATGGCCATGGGCTGTTCTCACGATGGTACATTTCGGTAGGTAGACTTGGATCAGCCTTGTACCGCTTGGCATCGATCACATCTTTTGACATACTTCGTAGCATCGTGGTGCGTGGTAGGCCGTAGTAGCCTATGTTGAGAGCTCGGTGAGTGACTCCGTCCCTGGAGTGGTTGCTGCACTCGTCATCGTGGATCTTGCTGAGCACCTCAAAGTTTTGAGGGTACTTTATGCAGGTGATATGAGGACCGGAGTATGATATATGAACAAGCTTGCAGTCTTACATGTAGTACCTTTCGTCTTTCTGCGGTAATTAACTCCATGCTATTGCAAATAGAACGACGATAATTACTCCCCGTCATGGTGTGAAAATTAAAACGACATGAACAAACAAAACCGTCGTCTTGTTACGAGTAAAACACAAAAACAATCGTGGGAGAGAGAGATTTGACTGTTTTTTTCTTCTTATGTATTTACTCTTAATAAGACGACTATTTTTTCTTGTTTACGTCGTTTTATTTATCACACCACGACGGTGGTTAACTATGGTCGTTCGAAAAGAAATAGCACGATGGTAGTTGTTATCTACCGATGTCTAAAATCTAATATTACGTCTTGTTTTTAAAATAACCATAATTTTTTCACTTGCAGGTTATATTTCTATCTAAACATGGTTTCTAAATCTCAAAGTAAGGAGGCTCAAGTTGTTTGCCCGTTTCTTGGTTTACCTTATGATGGAAGGGCAAAGTTCCCATCGCTCACTGCCTTGATCAAGGACTTTAACAATTTATCTCAAGTATAAGGAGGTTGCTTCGCTGTAATGGTTTGATGAGATTTAAATTGTTCTTTAGGCTGAACGCCTTTTACAAAAAAAAAATATATATAACAGTGAATGCTTATATTAGAGGAAGATGAAGGGACAGCCGGGGCTTTATTTCTGTCGAGATAGAAGGTTCTCGTCCGACTGAGGTGATTTGATACCCGGCCGATAATTTGGATAACGCTGACAACCTTGGCTGCTAGGCTTCAACTTGTAAATCGATACCAAAGGTTGATTCTCAGCGGAGCTTTGATGTACCTCATGCTTTTGTGAAGCTTTTGAGTGAAGCAGAACTGCAATCTTCTTAATCTGCACGGGCAGGAGTGACGGTTTTTGAGGGCTTGATGGGCTAGAGACCGCGCGTGAATTTTGTTGAGGTTTTCCATACTTGGAGGAGACTCAAACCCTGCCTGTCTTGGTTTGCTGAACCAAATTTGTAACGAAAGAAATCTCGTTTTGAATGACTTGTTTCTTAAATCTGGATTTTGTGGATCCTGATCTGGAGCTGGTTTCACTTGAAATTCAAGTGGGCTTGTTGGTTGATTTTGAACTTGTCCTCGTTGACGGTTTTCTTTGTGTAGGATCTTTGTTTGATTGGGTGATGATTTTTGTTGTTGTGTTGTTGTTGTTGTTGTGTGTTGTCATTGTTGTGTTCTACCCTGTTCACTCCTTCTTGTATTTATAGTAAAACTGTTTCTTTTCTGGAGTAGGGTGATTGTGTTTATTTATTGGGCGGCAAAGATAGCTCCCCCCTTTTTCTTTTTTTAATGGAAGGAAAGAAAATAGGATTTCTTCAGTTTTGGCAGATAGGCTCTCAAATAGGCAATCACTTCCCTGATTTTCTTGAAAAAGAACCTAATCTCTTTCCCAATTTCAACTGCCCCTTGTGAGATTTTACCCGTGATGGTTAGTTTGACTCCTTTTCTGGACAGCTCCTTGCTTTCCTGCTTATCCCTCTTTGAGATTGTAACTTGCTTATCTCCTTGGGAGAATTACAGCTTCTCTGAAAAGACAGAAGAAAAATCTCGAATATATATATATATATATATGTAAGAGGGATTTGATCTTCAGTTTTTTCAGAATCAACTTGATGTCATGAACCCTTCAATCACTTCTTCTATGACAGTTGCCATTGCTGACTTTTCTTTATCCCAGAGATGTCACGTGGGATTGTTCCTATTTCTGGGCTCCCTCTTCCTATTATATTAAATTGTGAGGCCCAAATTAATGGCCTTGTTTGCTCTGATGAGCCTTGGGCTACAGTCTCTTCTGGTTTTTTGGGCTTCCATCTTTCTTTGATTTTTTGCAGCTTTATTCTGGGCCTAATTAATTCGCTGGGCTGGGTGTATCAATTTTTGGCCCAAACAATGCCCCCTTCTTAAGTCCAATCGTTTTGAACGGTTTGCACTTAAATGACATGGCCATTAAATTACGGCGTGGTAAATTCCCTGATACTCACATCTATCGGGCCTCATGGAAGACTCGTTGATGCCGTGCAGTGATTATCACAGGAGGAAGAACCAGAGAAACTAGCCAAGCTGCCATTAACCATCTCTCCGACCCTCATCAGCACCGTAATCGCTAGGAAATTCGCATCGAGAAGGACAAGGACCAGAAGACATGTTGTTCCTTCTATATTGGCGAATTTGAGCAGGTTTATTCTCGCCCCAACCGCTTCTTCGCAATTTTGCTTGAGTACAGACATCTGGAAGAAGCCTTGCACAACCATACCGATGTTGGACTTGGGCCACTGTTATGGCTCATTTTTCAAGAACCCACTGCTTGACACCGCCACTGGAGAATCCACGAACACATGCTCTCTTTTGTGCATTCTGGATGATCCAGATTGGCTGCAAGTCTATTTCCAAAATCAGGTTCTCGGACATAGTTCTCGCTCAAGACCAAGTTCGCTCAACTCGATGTCGCGTAAGTGCCCAAACGCTCCTTGAAGAGTATTTGATGTTCTTCCAAAGACTGCCTTTGTACTAAAAGGTCGCAGGCTGTTAGTGGCAGCATGGTGATCGTAAAGGCCTATCCTTAGTTCCGCCGATACCGCCGCTTTTGAGAAGGAGCCGAAGAGGAGGCAGCCGGACTTTGTGAAGAAGTTCCCGAGCGTTACCTTTGCGAGAGATTTGCCTCATGGAGGAGGAAGCTCCAACTTATCATTTAGGGGCGTCTACCATCCCAACCTCGTAAGGCAACTTGGCTGCCTCGGCCATACCCCTCAAGTCATCTGAGGCTGAATAATGTCGGGGTCTTCTGGAGGGACGCTGATGACTTGAGGTCCACAATGATGCCAAGTGTGGGTGAATAAAATCAACAATAGTGCAGATGCCCTTTATCCTTCATGGGGAATTGAACTCCGCAGCTTCACGGAGTTTGATGATTGGTGGAAAGCCGTTGTGATACCGCTGCCTAAGACCGCACTTCAGGTCCTTTTAAGGGTCGGGACAATTGGATTGTCCATTCGACGAATCAAGAGACTCACAAATTCATGGTGCAGACCATCAAAGACATCAACATGCAAGTTATAGAAGGTAATCTCTCGTTCTATCTGTCTCATGTTGCCCATTCTGCTTTTTAGTGATGATGCTAATCTTTTCTGTCTGTACTCAGATCCCTCTTTGACAAAGAATATAGGGAGCCAACCAGCCCAAAGTGGAGAGGTGTTTGGTAAGTTCGTGATATTTATTCAGTTTCTCCTACTACTCTTCTACTGGTTTGACCTTTTTGACTTTTGTCCTCTACATAGTTAATTCTCATACACTACAGGGATCTGGAGCCGTTTCCCTCAGGAATGGAGAAGAAGAAGAAGAAGAAGAAGAAGAAGATCGGGTAGAGCAGAGACTCTGTAAATCCACTTCTCCGTTAAAAGAAAGAGAAAAGAAACTGCCCAGATCTATGACTCGTGGTATTTTTTGATTTCCTCTTTGAATTCTTCATAATCTTGTTCTGTCAAACTTATTTTTTGTCTGTTGCAGTTGGAAGTCCTTCTCCTCCTCTTACTAAGTCAAAAAGACTTAGAAAGAAGATTGTAGAAGAATATGTGGCCCCGGAGGGAACTAGGGCAGTCCTACCACTTCATACAGCACGGATGATGACCGAGAGAGGCTTTCAAGTCAGGAGCAAGAAAGGGAGCTGGAAGAGGTAGGAGAGGAGCCTCAAGAGAAGGCCAAAACAGTGGAAGAAGATGTGAGTTTTATATACTTGGCAGTATTTGTTTCACTGCACTCTTATTTCCCTGTTCTAACTTCTGTGCATCCATAGGAGAAATTCTACTTGAGGTGATAAAGCGGAGAGCATTGCCTTGGCTCTAAGCAGGAGAAGATATAAGGGCTGGCTAACCAACTCAGAGGTGGCCCTTTTGATGATCCAGAGGCGGAGAACATTCCACCGCAGCCCAACATTGAGGATCAGCAAAGTAATCGGATCGAGCCTGGGAACAATCGGAAGAAGTGGTTCTGCCCTGAAACCATAGTAAGTCGCTCTTTCAATAGTAATGATAAAGGTAGGCTTTGGATCCTCCCCTCTGCTCCTAAGTTTATTTCTGCAAAGGATCTTCTACTCTCCGGCAGAGAGTCATCCAGTGCGGCCGGTGCAAAATCTAGCACTTCCTCCCGTAGTTCCTCTTCTCATGGCTTTCGTGCTTTTATGAGTGAATTCGCCATATTGATGGTGATTCTCAAAAACTTTCTTTCCTTCCAGTATATCAACAATCTTTTTGTAATGGACCGGATTGTTGCAGCTCGATCCTTTTCTTGTTGATTGGGACTAGACATTAGTGCTATGGAAATTTAGAACAAAAGGTCTGTTCCAATCCTCCAAGGAATTGGTTAGACCTTCTTCAATGAGCCTCTGGGCCGTGACACCATGGGGGCGGCCGTTCTGGTTGACTCCAAAGAAGGTGAAAGGACCAAGGTCATCATGATAATACCTTGCCTCACAACACATGGCAGAAGGTAGAAATGGCCGTGGATCGGCCTCTATTATCTCCATGTAGCCTTCTTCATTCCATAAAGCTAAATCTGTTGATGAAGAGTGGAAGGAACACATAGACTAAAGTGAATCCAGTCTACTGCCAAGAAATGCATTGTAAATGGTAGAGGTAGTATCTACCACAAAGAATGCAACCTTCAGCTTCTTGCTTCCTACTAAAACATCCACATCTAGGATCCCAAGGGTTTTGGTGATGCCTCCTGCGCTAAATTGGTGATGGTCAGGCGGGTTGGAATTAAATCCTTTTCGTTTCGCCATTTTGCTCAGCATTCTCGATGAGGCAAAGGTTGATGGCTGCACTCTACCATCTGCACCATAGTTTTGGGAATAGAACACCCCCAAAGTTTGCTGTTATAAACAAGGGTCTGAGGTGGTTTGCCATTTCTTTGGTTGGTTTGGAGAAGCAAAAGCTGATCTCAGAGCCAACTTGTGGGTTGTTCATTCAGTCCTAGGGTATCACTGCTTGTTGCTCGCATTTCCGCTTAATTACGCCAACTCGCATTCAAAACTTTCTTGGGAAAATACGCCTGTCCTGTCAGTGCTCTTGTCCTTCTCTCACGCCCTGAACTTTTCGCGTAATGAATACCATATTGATGCCTAGGTCAAGGCACGTAATAAGTCTTCCAATTCCGCACAAGGGCTTTCGGTGCATCCAATTCTCCGTCATAATCCATCTGCTCTCCATCATACCTCCTCAGTCCATTCTCCTAGTTCTTCCCATTCCGAGGAGCGCATTCTGGTCATCTGTAGATGGTTCATAATCCAGCTGCTCCTCTTCATATTCCTCAACCCAGTCTCCTTGCCCTTCTCCTGGAATAGGATCGATTTTTCCTCTGGTCGGGGAGTTTTAAGTAGATTTTCTGAGGCGGAGGTAGAATGGATAGAAGGTTTCTTTGAGGATTCTGCTTTTTCAACTTACGTGGTTGAGAGATTGCTTGTTCATGTCTGGGAAATATTTAAGTCTTTCCCTTTTTGTGATTGGCCTCTGAAGCACTCCTGTGCGTTTCGCATTGAGGAATGTGCAGATCTTGTCAACCCTCCTCCTTTGGGTTCTTATCGGCCCATTGTTGGTCCGCCACTTTTCTTACGAATACCACAGCCGCTTCAATGATGGCCAAAGGTTTATCATACGGGCACTCTATTGATTTTTCTTCCTTGGGCAGCTTAGTCATTCTTCGCCGGATTGACAGCCTAGGTAGTTTCTGCATGCGGCCTTATCTCAGGCGTGGTTCCAATCCGCCAAAAACACTTGGAGTGGGCAGATCCTGCTTTTGTGATTACCTCCATTCCCGACCTCACACTTGCACTGCAGAGCACTATTCCAAATTGAAATGGTTGCTTTTGGTCTTTCCATAGTCCCTTTGAAACTATTAACTTTCTCTACCGAGTCACCTCTATAGCCGCATTACATCCTTCTTTATTCTATTACTGCCAATTTAGGTTGACCATATTAACTTGTGGCGGAAAAGGATCTGTGGTGACGGATGAAGTTTTACGCTAGCTTGCCCCGGCCTTCTAACATCCCTTCTCGTATAACATCTCGAAAACAACACAACTATTGGTAGAATGATTCCAAGAATTGTGCCATCTGCACTTACTGCTGCCCTTGAGTTCTTCCGGTTTGGGCATTCTGTGAGGCGTCTCTATTGCTTTCTGTAGCAACATTTCATCAAACAAAGCATCTACTTTGGTCAGATCGAAAGAATATACTTTGTTCTGCATGGGTTTGTTTGGAACGAACCCTCCTGTGAATGGTGGCGGCTTTTGATCCCTTGGAGGCTTTGTAAGGGTTTTACAACTGATGGGATGCTTTAATTTTGCCATTTCCGCAACTGCAACCTCTCTCTCCTCCGATTCCTCTGCATCTTCTTCTGACTCCACTTCAATCATATGTATTGAGGAAGAAGGGGATTTATGTACGTGCCTTTGGAAGAGTTTCTCTTCTGTTTGTTCCTCTCTAAGCAATTCCTCGTACTTGGCCGCTTTATCGCGCAGATCTCCAAACAACATCCCATCAAATCTTTTCCTCGGAGAGAAATTTTGAGGGCAGCCTGAGCCATTTGGATGAAGTGTTTTTCTTCGATGGGGATTCGGCACTTCATTTTGAGCTTCTGAACATTGTTTATAAAGTCTTGGGCAGTTCATCTTCACTCTGTTTGAGAGCGGCAAGGTCACTGATGGTGACTTCTGGCTGAATCCTGTAATAGTAGTCATGGAAGACACTCTCCATTTGCTCCCAAGTCTAATAGAATTTTTGGCAGGTTAGTGTACTAAGTGAAAGCTTGTCCAGAGAGAGAGTTCCCAAAAAGTCTTAGCTTTAACAGTGGGTTATTCTCTATGGCTATGCATTGGGTGGAAAATCTGCCTACGTGCTCAACTGATGAAGCATGAGGATCCTCTCCGTTGAATAAAGTGAAGTTTGGTACTTTAAAACCTGGGGACAAGGGTATCTGATCGATATAAGGTGGATATGGCTTCCTATAGGTGGGCCTTTCCCCCCTCCTGGCTTCAGGCTCCATCATTTCCCTGATCATCCTCTGCAATGCCCCCACGCCATTTAGAGCATTAACGGGAGAGGTTTTGTCCCCTGATACAGCATTGAGCAAATCGTGGATTCTGCCCTATGATCTAAGCGGAACTTCTTCCTGTGCTCCTCAGCTCTTCCAGTCTGGGTGGTTCCTCGGTTTGCCCCTTTGTTTACACGTTATTAGCATAAGGATAGTTTCCCCCTCTGCCTCTCCTTCTCTTGCGGAGTGGAGGGAATGGATTAGAGTCCCATCCTTTTGGGCTGTAGGAGTAATATTCTTTGTTTATTAGTGAATTTCCATAGGGAGATCTTGTGGGGCCGCTTTGGCCAGGAACAAGGCTGAGCTGCAGCTGGTCTGCGGGACTTGTCTGGCAGGGAGCTCTGTAAATCTTTTGAGGCGACGTTCTTGGACAAGAAAAACCATTTCCTATGTCGGCTGGATTTCTCCCAGTTAAAATCCCATCCTTGTGCACCGAGAGGATTCTCTGACATAGCCATGCCAATCACGGTGGGGACCATAGGGAAGGTCTAGTTCTGGACCACCTCCTCCGGGATTAGGAATTACTGGCCATAGCGCCTCCGATCCTTCTGAATTACTGTTGACTGCCATTGCATCATTTGTCATATTATTAGAATATCTTAGCTCCTTTGTGTTGTGACCTCTTGTAAGTAACACAGTTCTATGTCGAGTTCATCCTACGGGCAGGTCCTGGACCTCCTGCTCCTGTGCGCCATGTGCTGAATCAGGGCATCACTTTCTTGATTCCAGTCCTTCCTGAGGCCACTTGGTTCATTTTCATGTCGTGGTGTGGAGTTACGGCTGGAGCTTCTAGTATTCATGGGTGGTAAAGAACTCAATGAGAGTATCTTTTGAGAAGTCTCGGCGTGCCAAATTGTTTGCCCGTTCTTGGTTTACTCCTATGATGGAAGGGCAAAGTTCCCCACTGCCTTGAGAACCATAAACTGGTCAACAAGTCAACTTTCTTTGGTCTTGGCGTGCCTTGCTGCAAAATTTCTAGCAGACTTGGTTTGGAATGGATAACTTGCGTCCCAAGTTACTGATTTCTGCAAACAAACGATTGTGAATTTGGGTGAGGAATATCTCCCATGTAAGTTCTTTTCTTACCTCAGACTGGTGAGGACTTTAACAATTTATCTCAGTATAAGGAGGTTGCCTTGGCTAGAATGGTTTGATAGGATTTAAATTGTTCTTTAAGTGAGCGCCTTTTACAAAAAATATATATAACGTTGAATGCTTATATTAGGAAGATGAAGGACAGCCAGGCTTTATTTACATCGAGATAGAAGGTTAGGTGCAGGTGATTGGAGATACGGGGCTGGACTAGGGCGCAATTTAAATTGGACGTTGACAACCTTGGCTGCTAAACTTATAAATCGATGCAAAGGCTGATTGGCGGAGCTTTGATGTACCTCATGCTTTGTGAAGCTTTTGAGTGGGTGACGCAAATCTTCTTAATGCACCTTGAGCGGGGTGATGGTTTTGAGGGCTTGATGGGCTAGGGCACTTTGTGTGAATTTTGTTGAGGTTTTCCATACTTGGAGGAGACTCAAACCACCTTGTCTTGGTTTGCTTGACAAATTTATGTGAAAAGAAATCTCGTTTTGAATGACTTGTTTCTTAAATCTGGATTTTGTGGATCCTGATCTGGAGCTGGTTTCACTTGAAATTCAAGTGAGCTTGTTGGTTGATTTTGAACTTGTCTGTTGATGGTTTTCTTTGTGTAGGATCTTTGTTTGATTAGGTGATGATTTTTTTGTTGTGTTGTTGTTGTTGTTGTTGTTGTGTGTTGTCGTTGTTGTGTTCTACCCTGTTCACTCCTTCTTGTATTTATAGTAAAACTGTTTCTTTTCTGAAGTAGGGTGATTGTGTTTATTTATTAGGTAGCAAGATATCTCCCCCTTTTCTTTTTAATGGAAGGAAAGAAAATAGGATTTCTTCAGTTTTGGCAGATAGGCTCTCAAATAGGCAATCACTTCCCTGATTTTCTTGAAAAAGATAATCTCTTTAATTTCATTTGCCCCTTGAGATTTTACGTGGTTAGTTTGACTCCCTTTGGACAGCTCCTTGCTTTCACTTATCCTCTTTGAGATTGTAACTTGCTTATCTCCTTGGGAGAATTACCTTCTCTGAAAAGACGGAAGAAAAATCTCTGAATATATATATATATGTAAGAGGGATTTGATCTTCAGTTTTTTCAGAATCAACTTGATGTCATGAACCCTTCAATCACTTCTTCTATGACAGTTGTCATTGCTGACTTTTCTTTATCCCAGAGATGTCACGTGGGATTGTTCCTATTTCTGGGCTCCCTCTTCCTATTATATTGGGCTGTGAGGCCCAAATTGTACTGTTGCTCGATGAGCCTTGGTGAGTCTCTTACGGTTTTGGGCTTCATCTTTCTTTGATTTTTGCGGCTTTATGCAGGCTAATTTTATTAAGTTGGGTGTGTCAATTTTTGGCCCAAACACAAGTATCAAAAGCTCAAAGCAAGGACCTTGCAGTTTCAAAGGCTCAAATGAATGATGACAAAGTAGTTCAAAGAAAAACCTCAAAGAAGATGAGATTTACTTCAACAATCGAGAAAGACCCTAATAGCTCAACGACATTTGATGAGGAGCCAAAGTCAACACGTGGTATGAACACAATGAGCCGTGTTGTGAAGAGGAAAATCCAAAAGATTAAACCCGTAGTTGAGTACAATAAAAGAGGCAGACCACATGGCAAGGCTGCAGTTGAGATGCAATCGTATATTGGTGTTTGCTTGCGCTGAGATCCCTCTTGTGGACAAAAGAAATGGATTGATTTGGAAGTTGTTCAAATGGCTTATGTTGTTGGGCAATGGAGCAAGAAGATAGTGCTATCGTTTACCTTCTCCAATAAATGGAAATTTCAAGTCTACCTTAACAAATAACAGGAACAGAGTTAAATGAACCCCCTCATTATATAAATTCTTAGAGAAATCAGTTGGGATGCCTTTGTAGTGTCAAGGTTATCCCAGAATTTCTGGCTATGCATCTTCAAACGATCTGAAAGAAGGGAAAAATGTGAGTACAACTATAGGTTGTCTTGAAAAGGGTATGTTGATTTGGAGGACCAATTGGAAGAAAACATGCCCAATGAGGAAATTGATCGTTCTCCATTATGGAGGAAGGGTAGTAAAGATAAACAGGAAAACATCCCCGATCCAAAGGTTGCAAAGAAAGCAAAATTAATCATAAGCCTCACTCACTCTGTTTTAAATTTGAAAAACATAGAATTTTAATTTCATTTGATGCCATTTGTTTTTCTAAATGTCGTTAGAAATGACACAAAATGACCTTTTTTATTTATCTTTGTTTGAAAATACATAGTACGTCGGTTTTTTCAAGAAATTGATGTTTGGATTGAATTACCACGACAAGTTATATTTTTGAGTTAGTTGTTTTATTTAAAAAGTTTTACAAGCTATCTTTATTTACTCTCTCTCTCTCTCTCTGCAATTGGTTTTTACTATATTTCTGGTAAAGAATGCTTATTTTCTGTGAACTTTTTAAATCTTTGAATTTGAATTATACAACAGTTTTTTCGCCTATTGACGTTAGAATTCCTACATAACGATGGTATTAGTTTACTGCCGTTTGAAATTCCATACTGCGTCAATTTCTCATGAAAACATCGTCTTCAGTGAAATACCACGACGGTTTAGATATTTGATTTAGAATTCGTTTTATTTTATCTATTTACAAATTTATCTTAATTCTCTCTCTCTCTCTCTCTCTCTCTCTCTCTCTCTCTCTCTCTCTCTTTCTCTATATGCAGTTGGTTTTAACTCTATTTCAGATAAAGAATGCTGATTTTTTGTGAACTTTTTTAATCTATGCATTTGAATTATACGATGGTTTTTTGCCCTCGGCGTTATAATTTCAACATAACAACGGTATTAATTTACCGCCATTTGAAATTTCATACTACGTCAGTTTTGCAAGAAACCGTCATCTTGAGTGAAATACCATGATGGTTTATATTTTTGAGAGAGTTGCTTTATTTTATCTGTTTTACAATCTATCTTCTCTCTCTCTCTCTCTCTCTCTCTCTCTCTCTCTCTCTCTCTCTTTTGGATGAATTAAAAAAACAAGTCTCCAATGACACTCTAACTGTCTCTAGGAGTAATGATGTATTGACTTTGGCTTTGGGAACCCCCAAGCATGGTGGGAGACTTAGAGGTTTAGGAGCTGGGATTTCCCCAAGTCAATACTTCAATTTGCTTAAACAACACTGAGAATAAAATTTGCTGACAAATTGAAGGAAAGTGAGTCTGGAGGTTGTCAGAGAAGAGAGCTTGAGGATGGAGGCTAGAACTAAGGAATTGCTACAAGCATGCTCAAACATCCAATTACCCAAATTCCTATACTGCCTCAAAAGCAAAGTCCCAAAAATCCAATGTCTAACAAAGCAAGCTGCTCAGATACCACGAATGTGAGACCCTTTGTTTTGGAGGAAGAAAATCCTAAGCTTGATGTCGCTGAAGAATAGCAAGATGAAACAGTAAATTCTCTTAAATTTGCATTTTTTTGCTTTTTAAATTTTAAATAGACGTCACAATTTTTTGCCTCCGACGTTAGAAATGTCAAACAACCACGATACATATTCACTGCCGTTTGAAATTTCATAACACGTTGGTTTTGTCATAGAATCGTCGTTGTGAGTGAAATACCACGTTGCTTTTGATGGTTGAGTTAGATGATAGTTTTGTTTTACTTGTCTTACAAGCTATCTTCACTGCATTTTGCATTTTATTTAGACGACTGTTTTTCGCATTGCGATGTTAGAACTCGTAATGAACGACTGTTTTTAATTTATCATCGTCTCCATTCTTTACTACGTCAATTTTTTCAAGGAACCGTTATTTGGATTTAAATACCACGACGGTTTGGATGGTTTAATTACTGTCGTTTATTTTACTTTTGTACAAGCCATCTTATATATCTTTCTTCATTTCTTGAAACAAGATTTCTCAACGCTAGACTTGCCACCTCCTTTGTTAGACCTTTGCCAATATGGTGAGATGACATTGACGGCTTTGGGCCAAACCTTGAGAATTACAATGGCAGAGAAAGTGTTTGGGTTTGAGCGTGATACCTTCATCTTGCATGAAGATATTTTTCAGCTTGCATCCATGGTTGCGATAGGAGCCATTATATATATTTCTTTGCTTAATGAGTAAGTAACTGTGCTAACAACTGACAGCTAAGCTAACCACCGGTCTGACCTCCTAACAACTCCGACCCATTGGGTAAACATTTCTGTCCAATTTTCATCTTACGTATCTACTGTAACCGAAAGAGAGCTTGATTCATTATTTTCTCACATATTGTCTATATATATATAAACAAAAAGAGTTTTGTTTGGCTTCCCTTACGATTAGAAACTATAGTAACTTTTTCTGGCACAACGCAGCCAATTATTGATACCTCCAGACAAAGGATCCCAGGCAGTGTAAATGTCTACCGGCAGGCTATATCTGAAGCCTCCACTTGGTGATCAGAAACAAGGTTCTGAGGATCCTTCGAAGGCGAGCACCGACCAACAAAACAGCAACAGCTCGAAATCCCCATCAGTGAACACCAAAACTCTCCAACCCAAGAAAAAAGACAAGGGCGGAAGAGGCAATGACTTCAACATCGTTGGGAATAATATTACGGGGATAAAATCGGAGAGAGTAGGAATTTTCGAGTTTGGCAACACCCACATCTACAAAGGCCACGGGAAAGAAAAACTAGTCGACTCCGGTGGAGAAACCGACTCGGCATCCAGTACTGATGAAGACGAAGCAGTGAACTGATGACTCACTGAGGTCTGTAGCTAGCTAGGGCCTCCCCTCCATCCATCTTACTTAAGTTATATGTAAAATTAATTTGATAAGAAAATAAATTATATATTATGTTGATGGTTAATGTTAATGCTCCTCCCCAAGTTCAGCTTAGTTAATTCCCTTAATTTTACTGCTTGATCGCACGCATATATGCAATGATGCCAGGCAATAAGGTTCTTCTGAGCATCTCACCATTGCTGAAGTTCAAAATTCCTCAAATTATAGAATGTGTACATTTTAAAAATCATAAATTAATAATGGTAGGGTAGCAATACCTGATCCACCCTCACCCACTCTCTCATCTTCATACCACCTTCCCCACCCTCTCATATTTTACTAGCCGACCACCTCACCCACTCTCATCTTCTTGTAGCACACAGCTTCCCCCACCATGCAGCCTTATAATAATTTAATAATGAATTTTTATTTTAATACATATCATATAAGTATAAAAAATATTTTTATAGAATATTAAGGTGGTTAGGCTTTACTTTTATTACAAATGAAATAATTATTTCCACTTGAAAAGTTGTAGTAGTAGGTTTTGAAAAAATAAAATAAACTATACTTTCT
Organism: Prunus mume; assembly: GCF_029339155.1. Classification (NCBI taxonomy): domain Eukaryota; kingdom Viridiplantae; phylum Streptophyta; class Magnoliopsida; order Rosales; family Rosaceae; genus Prunus; species Prunus mume. The sequence continues at coordinate 43,115,298 of NC_142699.1, forward strand.
TCAAGGGCATTTCAGTAATCAAACATTTCTGAATTCTGAAATATATTAGGGGTTCAAGCTTGTATAGAATGACTTGTTTCATGTTGAATTTGATATGACTTAATGACCAAAATAGACATAGATAGACAAGCTATTTCATAAAAGATAACGACATATATATTATATCATATAATAGTTTTTTGAGCTTTTTCATATGATTTTTTAATTTTGAGCCAACTTTAACTATTCAAATCATTAGACATGTTTAAAACTTCCAATGATTTTTCAAAATTTTCCAAAAGAATTTCGAAATATATAAGTTCGGAATTTGAATGGATGTTGAAATTATGAAATTTTTGGAACATAATTGGAAAATTTTCATTCCAAATTATTTTTTTTTGGAATGGAATTGGAATCCGTTATTCCGATCTGATCTGTCAAAATTAGCCCTAGATCACTCCGATTCATGGTTAGTAAATATGCCCTTAAGGTCCAGTTGTATTCCTTGAGATGAAATAGGTCCCAAATTCAACATAATAATAATAAAAAATGACCCTAATTAAATAAACAGAGACCTCCATTATCAATAGAGCACTAAATAACGAAGCACACAAGGATTGTCACTAGGGTCGTGGATTGACATGAGATGTGAAGACAGAGGATAAAACATGGAGACGGCCCAAGGTGGTGGTCACGAGTCACGACATTCAATATAAAAATTTTGCAAGTGACCAGCCAGGAATATGTTGGCGGCTAGTGTACAGATCAAATGGAAAGTTAATATAAAATTGTTCATATTTATATATTTTATATATGAACAATGGACTGGCTAAAAATTAAACAAAGGAGGTCTTTGTTTAGAAGCAAACTGGGCATCTGTGAAACAGGGTAGGTCATCTTCTTGTTGGATATATTGTGGTAAATTAAAAGCCGTTGTTTTTGCCATTCATTATTTATTTATTAGTTTCATTCATTTCTCTGATGGAATTTTCATCAGTTGAACTGAGGCACCACATTCAGCAATCAGCACCATAATGAAGGTTGAGGGTACTTCAGAGCCACTCCGATTAAGCCTACTCATAATCCCCATCAATGACCCAGGCTTGTCGGCCTCTTTTTTATGTAATAATGCTCTTGTTGACCATATGAGTATGTTGGGACATTCGCTCTTCTATGATTATACCTGTTTGAAGAGCTGGATTAAGTTGAATGGGATTCATAATTCTACTCAAGTGTTTGGTGACCTAAAAACAATATGGATTGGATAATGCCTAATCCTACTAGGCTTAAATGTAGTAAGATTATGAATTCTACCATAGAGTTGATTGGATTATATGTAATTCTACTAGGCCATGTAATTGTACATTTCAATTAATCTAACCGCTGAATCATGTGTAGTACGTACCAAATACATTATATGATAGTGTTATCTTCTCCAATCCAATATAATTCAATCCAATCTAATTCTACCACATAATTTAATCCAGTTCAAATCATCAAACATGTTTTGTGTATGTATTTAAGATGCAAGGATCTTTTCCTAATATGGGAGATTATAATCTTCCGAGAAGAATTGCCAGCAATGATTGTGATGGGCGCCGCTGCCTACTACTTGAACACGCTTTTATCTTTCAAGACTTTCGCACGCTTAAATTCATAATTTCATTAATTAATTGTGGTTGCTTTGCCCTTTCCACTTTTCCTCTATTATCTTTAGTAAACCTCCACCTAACAGTCATCAACTACTTTTCCTCTATTGCCATCATCTCATCATCTACTCTAGATCTGCTCTCACTCTTTGTTCCGCCTCACAGTCATCAACTTCTCTCAGTTCAAACCCAACACCTCAGAGACATTTTCTGCTTTGTTACTCGAATCAAAACTACACACAGATGGTATGCCTTTCCAATTATTTTCTTCTAATTAATTGTTTCATTTTTGAGTTTATTACCTATTTCGATTTTTCTTGTTATTTTTTGTTATTTTTATTCTGTGTTTTATTATGGCTTTCAAGGTTTCGGTGTACTTTGTACAAATTTAGGGCTTCGGTGGTCACTGAAAATTTTTAGGGTTTGGGGATTTAGAAGCACAGCATCTAAAGAGAGGGTGAGAGAACAATACTAACGTCAGCCAGATTAGCATTTAGAGTAGATTCTTTTTAGATTACGTACGTGGTTTGAAGCGATAGGCATGCTCAATCAGGCTACTCTGAATTGCTCAAACCAAATATGGTTTTGCTTGAAGTGATCAATTTTTGGCACATGGATGGGTCTGATAATTCTTCAAAAGAACAAGGATGGCATGTTCATTTTGAAGCCAAATATTGTCAGTGTTTCTTGTGTTTTCTGGTTTCTATGGAATCTCAAAGCATATATGAGAAAGATGATGAAGAAAGGAAACGAAAATTACAGAGAGAATGGATTGTTCTCTCACTGCTCTGCAGAACACCAGAAAGGAATTTTTTTCTCTTCATATCTATATAACCTCACACGCATAGTGTAAGGCATATTACCGTTAGCACTCTTAGCTGGATCCCTTACATCACAAAACGATCTCAGCCATACATCTAGCTATCTACCAGGATCATTACACGTGGCATTGTATGCCTTACAATCTTATTTAACTAATCCTAATCAGCTAGAGACTTATAATTTAACACTCCCCTTTAAGTCTTGAGCTGACTTCACTCCAAGCATATTTATGAGGTAGTTGAATCGATCCTTAGCTAATGGCTTTGTGAAAATGTCCGCTAGCTGCTCATTTGTAGGACCATACATCAAATCAATAATACCCTCCTGCAATGCATCTTTAATGAAATGATACCTCTTATCAATGTGCTTTGTCTTATGATGAAACACAGGGTTCTTGGTGATTGCAATTGCAGGGATGCTATCACACTGCAATGGAGTTGCTTCAGTTTGAAGTTCTCCAAAATCTTCTAGGACAAACCTGAGCCAAATTGCTTGTGCAGTGGCTTCAGATGCACTTATGTACACTACGTCTATAGTAGACAGTGCCACATAGTTTTGCTTGACTAAAGCCCAAGAGAAGACACCACTTCTGAAAGAGAATGCATATCTAGATGTGCTTTTACTGTCATCAAGTGATCCTCCCCAGTCACTATCACATAAACCAATCAACATTGCATTCTTGCCTTTCACATACGCTAAACCATAGTCCAGGGTCCCCTTGATGTACCTACGCACTCTTTTGGCAGTTCCATAGTGCTTGCTAGTAGGACAATGCATGAACCTAGCAAGAAGACTAGAAGCATACATAATATCAGGTCTAGTGGCTATGAGATACATAAGACTACCCACGATGCTTCTGTATTGTTCTTCACTTGCAGCTCCACTTCCATCATCTTTAGTCAACTTCTTAGTTGCCACAAGAGGTGTGGTCACAGTCTTGCACTCATTTAAACCAAACTTATTTAGTAAGGAATCTGCATATTTCTTTTGATGAATGAAAATGCTTGAGTTTGTTTGAATTACACCCATTCCAAGGAAATGATGAAGAAGGCCCAAATCAGTCATCTCATACTTCATCATCATGTCCTTTTTAAATTCTTCCAACATTTATTTGCTACTGCTAGTGTACACAATGTCATCCGCATAAATGGATACAATTAGAATGTCTTTGTCTACCCTTGTCTTGATATATAGAGTTGCTTCACTTAAGCTCTTTTCAAAACCACACTGAGAGAAGTAGGCATCTATTTCTCCATACCAGGCTCTAGGGGCCTTTTCAACTCATAAAGAGCCTTATGAAACCTATAAACCTTGTCTCCCTTGCCTTTGATCACAAAACCTTCTGGTTGATCTACATAGACCTCTTCCTGTAATACCTCATTTAGGAATGCTGACTTTACATCGAGCTGGTATAATTTCCATTTCTTCTATGCTCCCAAGGCAATGAGAGTTTTGATAGTGTCCAATCTAGCCACTGGAGCATAAGTCTCATCGTAGTCCAATCCAGGTTTTTGAGCATACCCTTCGACAACTAACCTTGCTTTATTCTTTTGAACTGAACCATCAAGATTTAGTTTGGTTTTGTATACCCACTTGACTCTAATAACTAGCTTCTCAAATGGTCTATCTACTAACTCCCACATGTCATTCTTTTCAATCATGAACAACTCATCCTGCATTGTTTTCAACCAAGATTCATCTTGGGCTGCCTCTACATATTTCTCTGGCTCCACACAAATTAGATTGAGCAAGGACATCATCTAGTTTTCTCCACTTCAATGGTGAGGGATCATAAGCTTAAGTATTTCTCTCATCTCTGCTTATGTTATCTGAAGATTCTCATGATGATGATTAAGTAGTCAAGAAACCTGAGTCATTTGTCGAATGACTACTTTCATGTGGAGATGATGACTGAGATGTTGGTGAAGTAGCCTCACTTTCACCACCTTTAATTCTGAGACTACCATTTCTTTGACCTTCACCATTAAGTGATGCCACATATTGCTTAGAATTCTCTTTCCAATTCCAAGATGCCTCTTCATCAAAGATAATGTCTCTTGACAAGAAAAGTTTCTTAGAGATTGGATCAAATATTCTATAGCCTTTCTTACAAGTTTCATAACCAACAAACACTCCCTTAACACTTTTAGGTTCAAGTTTGTGCCTCAGTTCTAATGGAACATGAACATAGTAGCATAGAGAACCAAATATACTCAAATGAGCAATACTTGGTTTTCTTCCACTATAAGCTTCAAAAGGTATGATGTTGTTTAAAGACTTTGTAGGGCATCTATTCATAATATACACAGTTGTGTGAATAGCTTCTGCCCAAAGGTAGTAAGGCATCCTTCTATCAGGAAACATGGATTTTGCCATTTCAATCACTGTTCTATTCTTTGTCTCCACTACTCCATTTTGTTGAGGAGTGTAAGCTAGTGTGAGTTGTCTTTGAATGCCTTCATTTTCACATAATTGTATGAACTCAAAGGACAAAAACTCTCCTCCTCTGTCACTTCTTAAACACTTCACTTTGTACCCACACTGCAACTTTGTCATAGACTTAAACTTTTTGAAACAGTTGAAGGCATCAGACTTATACCTTAGAAAATACACCTATGTCATTGTTGTGAATTCATCAATGAGTAGCATGAAATACTTGTTTCCTACAATGGACTCATTTCTCATGACCACACAAATCAACATGAATTAGCTCAAGAGGAGGATTGGCTCTCAGTGCTTGATCTTTTGGAAACTCATCTCTGTGTTGTTTTCCATAATAACAAACCTCACACACACCATTGTGCTCTTCCAGATGTGGTAAACCATGCACCATATCCTCGTCTCATAATTGCTTAAGTCCTCTATAATGCAAGTGACCTAGCCTTCTATGCCAAGTCTAGGTGCAGTGAGCAATGCTTGTCTTCAATGCTATTTGATACTCAGTAAGTAGAGATGGAGGATAACATCTATTCTTCTTCATTTGAACTCTGATGATAAGACAACCCAGTGATGAACTCAAAAACATTGCATATTCCTCCTCCAAACAGTAAGAAATACTCATGTTCATCCCTTTGCCTAACATTTAGTAAATTCTCCTTCAAACCTGGAAGATACATCACAAACCTGGAAGATACATCACTTCTCTGATGAATTTTCTACCTCTATTTGTGTCTATAACGAGTGAACCCATATAAGCTACATCCACAAGTGCACCTGTTGGCATTTGAACCTTTTCTGCAACATTTGTCCTTATATCAATAAGAAGATCCACATTTCCAGTCGTGTGCTACAACCACTATCAATGTACCACTCTCCATTTATCTTTCCCTCGGTAATTGTACTATTTGCAAAGAATAGATTCCCTGCCACCTCCATTTGGTTAGCAGAGTTTTTCTTGGGACTGTCTTACCTGCAGTACATTCTCTAGCCAAGTGACCAAATCTATCACAGTTATAGCACTTAGGCTTCCCCTTATATCTGGACTCACCAAAATGAAACTTGGAGCCCAATTTACATTGTAGTTTTATAGCTTCCTGACTTATTGAGTGTGATGAGTTCAAGTTTTGTGCAAAGCTATTATGCTGAAACTTGGATTTTAATTCCCATTGTTTACCCTTTGTTCTAGCCTTTTGGACTCACAGAGAATGAGGCAAATTCTTTCTCAGCTGTATCAACACTATGCAAATCGAACCATTGTTCTTGGCTTTTCAAAATAGCAATCACTTCCTGCAATTCTACAATCTCTAGGCTCTTTGTGTTTTCAATCACAAGACATATAGTATCATATACTTTATTGAGACTAATCAAGACCTTTCAAACAAGCCTCTCATTCGAGGGAGTCTCACCAAATGTTTTCATCTGATTAATCAACTCATTCAATCGTGTGAGATAATCAGATAGAGACTCATTATCACGCATTCTAGTGTATTCAAATTCACATTTGAGATTTTGAAGTTTTACTGATCTAACGTGGTCACCACCATGATATTCTCCATACAACAGCTCCATGCCATTTTAACTGAGTCTACGTTGGCGATACGAGGGAAGATTTGATAGGAAACTGCATTTTGTATGATACCCAGAGCTTTTGCATCATTCATGAAGATTGCAGCCATTTTCTCGTCATCTTCATCTTCTGAATTTTCCTCAGCTTTCTTTTTCTTCTTCGAATCAAGAATCGTAATTCCCTTTTCCACCAGATTCCATAACCCATACGACTTGAATATGGTTACCATCTTGATTCTCTAGAACTCGTAGTTCTCACCGGAGAAGATCAAAGTTTTCACTTCTGAACTTCCAGTTCCAGCCATTTCTGATCTCAGATAGACCAAAAACAAGTTGTTTCAGGTCAAAAATCGAGCTCCAGCAACCTTTACGGAACCTTGAGAGAGCTTCGATATGACTCTGATCGATTTCACAGTTAAAACGCCCAGATTCAGATGATCGAACCTGGCTCTAAGGCCATGTTAGTGTCTCTTGTGTTTTCTGGTTTCTATGGAATCTCAAATCATATATGAGAAAGATGATGAAGAAAGAAAAAGAAAGGAAACGAAAACACAGGGAGAATGGATTGTTCTCTCACTACTCTGCAGAATACCACAGAGGAATTTTTTCTCTTCATATCTATATAACCTCGAGGCATATTACCGTTAGCACTCTTAGCTGGATCCCTCATCACAAAACGATCTCAGCCATATATCTAGCTATCTACTAGGATCATTACACGTGGCATTGTATGCCTTACAACCTGTTTTGTTTTTGGCTGAGTTGTAGTTGACTTCTTTGAGTCCTTGTTGAATCTGATTCCTGCTTTGTACAATTTGTTTGTAATTCAAATGTGTATATCGTTTCTGATCTTGTAGAATTGAAATAGAATTATGATACAAATTTACCCTGTTTGTGTACATGTTGCGTGCAAAAAAAAAGCATCATTCCAAAGCTCCAGCCAGTAATATGGAAGAAGACGACGGCAGCAGCAAATATCCTGGAAATGAAATCATCAAATCCAATGGTGCTGATGCTGGGATCTTCGCCTCTCGCACCTCTGATGTCCACTGGAGCAACACTGCCGAAGGCCAAGGTTCCAGTGGAGGAACGAAACTGGAAGGTGACGGTCAGAACTTGGGCAACATCAAATACAATATTAGTGATAATACAATTACCGCACTCAATGGAGAGTCAGATGTTGGGATGTTCAGCTTTCACAACGTAGGTGTCTACGGGAGCAATGCCGGCCAAGGTCAAGGTGGACGTGAAGGAAACAAGGGCCTCAAATCCAAGGGTATTTGTCACAACATTTATAATAATAACATTAGTGCAGATAGTTCCACAAAAGTTGGGTTAGAAAACTTTGGCAACAGCAAATATACTAAAGATCATGGCAAATCAGCAGGTGGCTCGAGCTCTGCCCAAGGCCAAGGTGGCGGTGGAGGAAACAAACCCAAAGGTGATGTTTACAACATTCGTGGCAATAACATTAAAGGAGATGGAGATAGGAAAAGGTTTCACAACTTCGGCAACATCGAATACAACTTGAAGACAACTAGTACAGAAGATGACGGCAGCACCAGCCAAGCCAATATTCGCAGAAATACAATTACAGCAAGCAATGGAGCCTCATATGTTGGGATGTTCAACTTTCACAACGTAGATGTCTGGAGCAATGCCGGCCGAGGCCAAGGTGGCCGTCAAGGAAACAATGGCTTCGCCAAACTCAAAGGTATCAGTCACAACATTTGTAATAATAAAATTAGCGCATGTAAATCTACAAATGTTGGGTTACAAAACTTTGGCAACATCAGATACAACTGCAAGACTGCTAGCATATATGGATGGTTGGGTTTAGTAGGCTTTTGGTATTTATTCCAGAATTTCTTTGGCCCTATGTGGTTATGAGTGGAGGTATACTGTAAGAGTTTGATGTTACTTGTCGAACTCCTCTGTATTAATTTGTATTAACATTTTATGATTATGGTTAGCAGACATGAGTAAAACCATGCCAGTGACTTGAGTTTAACATATTCTTATTTTCTCCACTGTTCCTGTTTGTGTTTTATGACAGGCTCAAAAACAAAATATTAAATAATTAATTGGGGATGTGCTTTTGTCTGCCAGTATGAAATTAATCTATATACCAGGAATATTAGGAATTCGTAGTGCCACCGAAGAATATTATGAAATTAATCTGTTGCTAATTAACCTGGGGATCTTAATGACCAAAAAGAAAAGAAAAAGAAAAACATGAAGTAGGGATTCTTCCAACCTTGTGGACTTTGAGAAACAACGGACTTTCATGTTCACATCCTTCGCATGCCCATGCATGTTAATTAGGGTTTTTAAAATGACATGTAAACTGTATCAAATATAATTGCATTAAAAGCATTTATATATATATATATATATACAGTCTCCTTCTATTGAGGGATCCCTCAAATAATTTTATTTGAGGATGCCCTTTATACCTTATAATTTTTTTCCCAATGATCCAAACCATCTATTTTTTAGGTCTTCATTCATAGATCATCCTTACAAAAAATTAGACAAATCGGAAACCGTTTCGACATCCAATTGTGTCTTACAAAATCAATGAACACAATGCTTCAAGAAAGTACTTAAATTTTAATAACTCAATTGAGTGGTCAAATGATATCGAATTCAAGTGATTTTTTATAGAGATGATCTTTGAATGAGTATCTATAAAATAGACGGTTTGGATTAGTGAAATACAATCCGGAGTGGACAAGGTGTCCCTCAAATAAGCTTATTTGAGGATCCTCAATAAGCTCTATATATATATATATATATATATATATATATATATAAATTCATGTTAAGGAAACTGCTAATAACTCAGTCATGCATTGCAAAGTGGGCTTTCCCAGCCCGGCAAAATGAAAAAGGAAAATACTCAATACGGTTTGAAGCCCTAATTTCCAAACTCCCCCAGTTCCCAACCCAATCAATGTTGGACAAGGGCATCAGAACTTCAGAACGTCAGAAGTTTTGATGTACAATCAACTGTTTCCTCTTGAAGAATACGTTATACGTTAACTTCAATCCTATAGAATGTCCCAAGCAATGCGCAATTTTCTTCCCCTGGCTAATATTTGATGCCAAGAGTTTGTTCCTCAATTTTTAGCCGCCTTATTAGTGTCCAAGTCCATCCAAGAGAGTCAAGTGTTATGCATGTGACCCTTGTTTGACGGAAAATTAGATGAAATGTGGAGCAAGTTGATGATGAGGGGATATTGGCTAAATTAAATCATCATGATGCTTAATTTTCTAAAAAATATCAGGGGTGATTTTCCATCGATATATCCGTGTTTTGGACCACCGATATTTCCGAAACCCTCAATATTTTAGACCTTGCTATTGAGAACGTAGTGTTATAAGGCGTGGCACTATTACGTGCCTAGTTTTTTAGATGTGACATTAACTATAGAAAATCCCAAATTTCCCCCAGCAAAGGCAACGCAGGCTGTGGGTCGAGGAAAGACGAAGCAGGCGATGGCTTGAGGAAAGACGAAGCAGGCAGCTCGAGTGCAAGGAAGTCACGAGCAAGAAGCCCTGGTATAAGTTTTGGTAAAAATAAATAAGAGAAAGGAAGGGAGGGAGCTTTACTAAATAACCAGGCTGGAGTTTCCAGATTAATTACTCACCCGTTCTGAGTTAGGTGGTTTTGTTAATATATGTAATACAAAATGTGAAAATAAGAGATGATACAATGATCCAACTGTTGCGCAGCGGAAGGGTTTGGAGATGCGTGGCCATGCAGAGCTCCTACACTACACTCAAACTTTTCTTTGAAAAGAAACATCAGAGTGCAAAACCTACAAGGTCTGCTATTGTTCCTTACTGGATTTGGATGGCCTCTGATGGCCATAGGCCATAGTCCTTTTTGGTTTCTTAATTTTCTATGATTGTTTAAATAGTATAGTTTTATGTTTTTTCTTTATGAACCTCGACGATACGAGGGGGTTTGATGGTTTTTTAATTATGGCAATTATTTGCATGAGTATATAAGAAGAAACATATTTTTATTTCCAAGATAACCTATGATTGAGTAATTAATTCTAGTAAGCACTGTTGATGCAAAAAAATGGTTTGGGACATTTCTTGCTCAATTTAGTAATGTTGGGCCTTCGGTATGCTTTGGGCCTCGGTAAAGCGCGTGATCTGCAAGATAACAAACGTTCGGTAAAACCTAAGCCACCGGTGTGGTACCGGCCGAAAGCTCTCCGATGCTTGAGTAAGTACGGATTTAGTAAACTTGAACTGACAGATCGATAGGCAATATGCCGTAAACTCGATTACCTCTATTTTGGGGAATTGTAGTGACTCTTTTATAAACCTTGGGAGGTGTGCAAGTCGTGTAGAATTTTGATGTGGAACTGTAGACATTCATTGCGGGGATACCACGTGTCCAGGTAGTGTTTGTGCTATAACATAGCCATCGGCATGCTTGGTTACTGAGGCGTCCCTAAACTGTTGATTGTATTGTACACGTGTTCAACCTTCACTAGCCGCTAATTTGGGAATAAACAGGAGTCCCCCAAGTTTCTTTCGAGGATATGTTCTCGATAGGAACTTGCGTCGCCCTTGGTTTTTGTGAGTTATCGCGTGGTTGGTGTTCGATATATGGGTGGCCGTACTGTTTGGTGTGTAGGTTGGAGTAGGGTGATAGAGCTCCCTTTCGTGAGTACGGTCTTTTGGTTCAGCGTGTCGGGGTATTCCAAGCATCATTTATTATTGTGATGCCGTTCAGTAATTTTTAAATTCCCGAACGATGGTGTACAGGTCGTGTCGAGCCTCGCGGGGCGGAGTTGCTTTGGATCAAGCGATGCTTCGTTTCCTATGCACCCTCGTCTTCGTCCCTAGCTCGCAAACGCCTCTCACGTTGGGTTGATGCCACGTGTCAAGTGACGCCGGCGTTTGTAGTGCAATGATGGCGCAGGTTGGGTTTACGAGGCGTGTCGTTCGACTTCCCTTCTATAAATAGGAGTGACTCCAGATGAGGGAGTCACTTGCATTGTGAGAGCGGTTTCGAGAGCTTCCTCTAAAGGCGATTTCTGGTGAACTTACTTTCAGCAATGAAGGCGATTTTCGCTACTTTTGGCACTGTACAAACGAGGTATTTCTGTCCTTTTGCATACTTTTTCGATTCAAAAGTGTCCTTATGGCTAGTCTAGACTATGAACATACATGAAATTGAGGAACGTTCGGTAGTCTAGCTACCGTAGGTAGTGACGGCCATAGGAACCCTTAGTTTAATCCTTGCGCATGGCATTTAGTTTCCCTTTGTTGTTTGTAGATGTCCGATAACAAGTCTGCGTATGATACCGAGCCCAATGCATTCGATGGCGAGTCCTCGGATGATCAACGGGACTCTGGTAGTGTGGCACTGAGTTCAAGAGTGCCGATAGTGAAGATGCCGAAATAGAAGTCATCAGTGAGAAGATTAAGGCCCCACCACCTTTCGGTAGGGTAAAGTTCAACAGACCCAGGCGGTTCCCTTAGCCGTGGTGCCGTGTGGTAGAGCTTGAGCCAGGCACCAATGAGTACTGTGAGTTTTGATGGGTGATACACGCTTGCCTGATCGGCATGCTAGCTACCACTCGGAGGCTTCCACTTTCGGTCGGGTCGACATACCGCGAGTCTTCATCTCTTCCTAGCGATGTGATAATATCTCCAGGGAATCCTAGAGTGCCGTTAAACCCAAGAGACATGGGTGCCAATATCTATTATTTGAGATAGAGATCCACGATTTACTTCCCGTTTTTGGGCAAGGTTAAATGAAGCTTTTGGAACTCAATTACGGTTTAGTATCAGTATTTCAACCCCAGACAGATGGTCAATCTGAGAGGATAATCCAGACTTTAGAAGACATCTGAGAGCTTATGCATTGCGATTCGGTGGGATGAGAAGTTGCCACTTATGGAATTTGCCTATAATAACAGTTACCAGGCGAGTATTAAGATGTCTCCATATGATGCTTTGTATGGGAAACAGTGTAGAACTCCATTCTATTAGGATGAAGTGGGTGAGAACAGATTGGAGGTGTCCGATAATGTTGAACGGACAAAGGAACAGGTGAAAATAATTAGAGAACGACTCAAGTTAGCCCAAGACCGACAGAAGAGTTATGCGGACAATAGAAGGAAAGACCTTCAGTTTGAGGTTGGTGATTGGGTATTTCTAAAGTTATCACCTTGGAATGGCATAATGAGATTTGGCAAGGCGGGGAAAACTAAGTCCTAGATATATTGGGCCTTATAAGATCGTGGAGCGTGCCAGCCCAACAGCTTACAGGCTTGCTTTGCCTTCAGATCTTTCCCGGTTACACAATGTGTTTCATGTTTCAATGCTCCGAAAGTATATGTCTGATCCTTCTCATGTCTTGGAAGAACAACCAGTAGAGTTGCAAGAAGATTTGACTTATGTGGAGCAACCAGTTCATATTTTGGATTGGAAGACGCAAGTGTTATGATCAAGAGAGATCCCTCTTGTGAAGGTCTTGTGGAGAAGCCATACTGTGCAAGAAGCTACTTGGGAACCCGAGGACCAAATGCGGGAATAGAACCCTTACCTCTTCGAGTGACAGGTACGTAAATTTCGGGGACGAAATTTTTATAAGGGGGGAGATTGTAATAACCCAAATCTTAATTAATATTTAACTATTCATTTATTAAGGAGAAATGACAATTTTGCCCTTGGACTAAGTTATTAAGGAAAAGTTGACTTTTTAATCGAAGACGAATTTGGAAATTTTGTTTACACCGTTGCGTAGAGTGCGACGAAACGAGTCCGTAGACACGTAGTGGGCTCGATTTGCAGTAATAACGAAGAAAATACGGTCAAAATACTTCAAGGGGCAAAATGGTAATTTTGGAAATCAGGATTTTTAAAAACTGATTTTCTCTCTCTTTCCTCACTCTTCTTCCTCGCGACCACAGCCCCTTCCCTGTTATGAACCGTCACCTTCTCTCCTCATAACTACCGCCACCCTCCACTCCGGCCCTCTTCCAAGTCCAACCAAGCTCACCATCACCACCGCCAACCCAGAAAACACGAGAAAATCGCGTCGGTTTGACAGATTTTCTCATCGCTCGTTCTCCCTCGATTCTCCACCAAGTCGGACGAGTGAGGTATGGTTTTCCAACTAATTTTCGTAACTTAGCTGCTGGTTGGGTAGGATTTCAGAAATTTTAAATGTAGATCGTTCGATTTTCAACTTAAGTTTCAGCTGGTTTTGAGGGTACGATTCCGGCCACTTCCGGCCACTTTTTGGGGTAGGTCCAAAAAAAAAAGTGGTTCCAAATTAGGTGTTTTACCTAAGTTAGGAGTTTGGGCCGGCGGTTTGGAGTTTTTCCAGCCGCCAGAAATTTCACAAGCCACCCAAACTGCCGGCGCGTGTGGCGGCGCATGGGCAATCTGGTGGATACCACTCTCAATTTCAAAACGATCCTAGTATTCTCACAAGTGTGTAGAAATTCGCGGATCTCAATTCGGACGTCGTTTGAGTGTTAAGCGGACTTTTACATAGTATGCGTTATCCGGTTCAATAGTTTCGAAACCGTTGGATCGTGATCACTTTCAGATATGTTAATCTAGACCTTGTCAAGATTGTGTAGGATTCAACGGATCATGAATCGGAGTCCTGGATACTCCAAATCGCGAACCCTAGGGTTAAGGGTTTAGAATCGTTAATCGTGTGATCGTGATGAATCTAACCGTCCGATCGAAACCAAATTCACGGGACGAATGTCCTAGGATTAAAGGAACGTAATGTGGGCATAGGAATAACTTTAAATTGATGCACGCACTTCTAGAAGCCGGGAGTCAGGGTTTTATTTAAACATTTATACCGAGTAGTTTTATTAATATATTTTATTATGGTATTTGAATCAGGCACTCGGGCGCCAGTGGACCCGCAGGAGGGACCTTCCAACGATCCAGCGAGCTCGGACCAACCGTGAGTGGACTCTTTGTTTTCATAAATGAATTTATGCAATTTAGTTTCAGCATTTGATCTTGAATAAGTTTTATTCAAAGAATAGTGTTTTATAAGTGAGACATGCTTTTAAATATTTGATTTGCATGCTGCCGAGTGGAATATCCTTTAGAGATATATGGAAAGAGAATTTTAGTTAAACATAAGATAAATGGCAGTAGAGTCCAGCCTTTACAGAAATTCAGTTATTTATCAGATCTTTCAAAAACTTTGCTTATTATTATTATTGTTATTTTCTAAGCCACCTTAGGTACCCAGATATACAGATGTTGCTTTCGGATATGATGATGTCCACGGATATCCAGGTTGCCTTCGGATTTTATCGATCGGCATGCTTGATTGCGGACTCGTGTGGAGCGAGGACGCGGATCAGGTTGACCAAGGTCCCTAATTCTGCGAGGTTGCGGCTCGGATTGACTTTGTGTCACCGAGACCTGCGAGGACGTGTCACCAATGGTGATGCGAGGAATTGACGGATATCGAGGTTGACGAAATTAAAGGGATGCACCTAGGTGGTAGTTTTAAATTGATTTCAGTGCTTTTAAGAGTTTAAAAGATGACCATGAGTATGATTGGCATATATTTATAAATATATGTGTGTGCTTTAATTTCAGTACGAATATAATGAAGAGAATGATTTAATTTTGCATAACCATTTTTACAGTGGGGTTAGTATATTCTTATGTATTTTCTAAACTTTGTTTTTGGGTCCACTCACCTTTTTAATGTTTTGCGCCCTCAGGCTGTAGACGTGCATCCGAGAGCTACCACCGGACATTTCCCGCTTCCCGCTCTTCCCCATTTTGATGTAGGGTTCCTTGGTTCATAAGTGGTTACCTCTTTTGTAAATAAATCTGTATAGTTTGTAAATAAATCTGTATAGTTGCTCTGATGCCCTGAACGTATTTTATTCTTTGGAACATACTTATTTTTGTATTCAGCAGTTGGTGTATATATTTAAATACTTGTTGATAGGTGTAATTTTGGGAACGTTCGTTTTGGGGAGACTCTGCCGAATTTTCGGTAGAAGTCAAGATTTAAAGGAAACTAAGTTTTAATCGAGAAAAGGGCAACCAAGTCAATTGTGTTCGGCACCCGCCAGATGTCGATCAAGTTCATTTCGGATTCCAAAGTGGAATTTGGGTCGGTCTGTCGATTTCGGCCACTTCTGGCCATTTTTTGAGGTAGGTCCAAGAGCAAAAGTGGCTCCAAATGGGGTGTTATACCTAGGGTAGGAGTCTTGAGCCGTGATTCGGAGTTTTTTTGGGCGAGGCGTTATCGCTTTAGGCACCACACGCTACCAGCGCGTTTGGCGGCGAGTGGGTAGCAGGGTGAGGACCAGAGTCAGCCCTAGAATAATTTCCTAGTCCCCACGAGCGCGTAGGATTTCGCGGATCTTAATTCGGATAACGTTTGAACCCCAAACGGATCTCACCTAGTGTGTGATTTCCGGGTTCAATAAGTTTGAACCGTTGGATCATAACCATTTTCAGATATGTTAATCTGAGTAATTCCAGGATCATATAGTAGTTGACAGATCGTAAAACGGAGTCGGATACACCAGGAATGTCAGCCCTAGTGCGAGTTCACGAATAAATAAACCGATTCTGAGATAAGCGAATCGATTGCGGATCGGAGCAGAGAAAGAACTACGTGTGGCTTGATCCCTCGTAAATGGTAGTGCGTAGATAGCCTACGATTATCAAGCGCAGCCACGAGTTAGGGGCTCGGGGTTTATATTCTTGTTTTGGGCATTTTGGTCATTCGACCCATGGTTGCCAGTGTCGATTTTAAATAGGTTTCAACCCGAATTCCAAAGTGAAAATTGGGTCGGTCGTTTGGATATGCTCGACAAAGATTCGGTTAACGAGCCTTTGATATGTTGCCTGCATTCTTCAGCGAGCGGCATGACATTATGTAGCATACAAACCCGGTCGCTGATGAATGTCTTATGCTCGTTATCGCAGGTTCATGAATATCTTATTTTACCCGAAGTAAGCATCCATGAAGCTAAGCAATTCATGACCGCGGTAGCGTCTACAAGTGGTCAATCCGAGGCAACGAGAAGCTATCCTTCGGATAGGCCTTGTTCGATCGGTATAGTCTGGCACATTCGTTCACCCACTCTTCGCCTTCCGAACCATTACCGAGTTTGCAAGCCAAGCGGAGTATGTAGCTTCCGATAAAGTTGATGGCTTTTAACTTATCAACTTCGCGCATGGCTTCGTATCGCTCGGCATCATAAGAGCGTAAACCGCCGCCTCACGAGTTCATAGGCGGTTGAGATGCTAAGCGAATGGTGATGACTTATAGGAAAATGTCGGCATGTCATCATAAGACCAGGCGAACACCTCCGAATGATGCCGTAAGAACTCGATGAATTACGCTCGGAGTTGTGGGGTAAGTGTGGTGCTGATTTTGACGCACCGATCAGGTTGCTCTTCACTTAGCGCCTTGTTTCTAAGCGTTTCGGTGTGCTTGTGGCATTGGGTTTTCTTCCCTTGGGTCGTCTACAGGTCTGTTACCGTTTGGTGCCCCTGAATAGTCATGGTTTCCCTTGAAGTTTTGAAAGCCACCGATTTTAGAGTCGTTGCATAGCACTTTCGTGCGCTGAGTTGATCTCCTCTGATTACGCATGTGCCGTTGCAAGTTGGGAATTTCATCAGTAGCATGTGAGGGGATAGGTGCGCCTCGATCCCGGTGAGTGTCGTTCATCCCACTATGACGTTGTAGACTATTGGGAAGTCAACAATGTGGAATTGATCATATATCATCATTTTTCGAGAGGCAACGCCGAAGGCGAGGCGGTGACCGCTAACTATTTGGACTAGGTCCGGAGAAGCCGAGCACCGTGTGATTTGTCGATTGACCTGCTATCTGCTATTCCCATTCCTCTGAAAGCATCGGCAAAAATTACATTTACTGAGCTTCTAGTGTTGATCAGAACCCGCCCTACATCGTAGTAGACGACTTCAGCCCAAATGATCATAGGGTCATCATGGGGGTAGAAGATCCCTTCTTCCTCATCTTCATAGAATGTGATAGGCTCCACCCAATCTTTAGTGCCTTGTGGTGCCGGTTGACCTCTATGCCGAACACTTGAAGGTAGTGAGTGGAGCGCACATATTGTTTTACCGATGGGTTAAATGATCCTGCCAGAGTGGGGCCTCAGCTGATGGTGCTAATCATGTTGATCTATCGATTCCCGTTCGGGACTAGTGCTTCGGGTGGTGCAGCGATGTACGATCCAACTTTCCCTCCCGAATCAATCGCTCGACGATTTTCCTCAGGCTTATGCAATCCTCCGTCTTGTGACTATTGTGCTGGTGGTATCGGCAGAACTTGCTAGTATTCCGATTATCCTGCCGATTAGGCTTTCAGTGATTTAGCTTCGGGATTATTTCGTGTTCGTTCATTAGAACAACCTCATAAGTGGTGTTCAGCAGAGTAAAGAATTCCTGACTCCGATCATGATTCGGCAGTGGCGCTCGGTGGTCATTGCGATCGCACTTCCCTTTTCCTTTCTTTGAGTGCCCCTACCGAGAGTCATGGTTGTCTTTCCTCTTGTGCCTTGCCGAATACGGATCCGTTCTCTCATTTGGAGGATACAATGGCCCTTGTGCCGAATGAATC
Source organism: Prunus mume (assembly GCF_029339155.1). NCBI lineage: Eukaryota > Viridiplantae > Streptophyta > Magnoliopsida > Rosales > Rosaceae > Prunus > Prunus mume. The sequence goes on from NC_142699.1 coordinate 43,133,391, forward strand.
CTTAAGGTCGGCTCTTCTTGCCGAGCCGTAGGCCCGGACTTTGAGTTGAAGTATTCGGCCTTGGCGTGAATTGCCGCTTGCTTCATTAGTTTGTCATAGGTGAGCCAGATTGCTCACTGTGCACGAGGTACCGAAAGTGTGAGGACCGAATGCCACTCTTAAAGGCGTCGTAGGCTATCACATGCGTCCGTTTCGGACACCTCAGTACTCATGGTGAAACGCGCAGCATATTCTCGTAAGGGATCGTCGTCTTTCTGCCGAATCGTGTACAGATCATCGGTAGAATATAGACGGTCCGTTTGGATCATAAAGTGATTGAGAAAAATCTGTTTCAGTTCATTGAAGGAATCTACCGTTCCTAGCTCCATACGGTAGAACCAATACAACGTCGCTTCTATAAGGGAGGATGGGAACAGCAAGCATTGCCCCTTGTCGCTGAGACCTTTGCATCCTACGGCATATTGGAAGGAGTGGAGATGCGTGAGGGGGGTCTTCTACCCGATGTAGAATGGTATGCGAAGTGGCTGCACATCCCTATCCTGCCTGGATTTCTTGATGCGTTCGGTGAAGGGTCCTGGCCAAGTTTTCCCCAATTAGGCTCTTGGGAGCAGTTTCGATCATTTTCCATCTTCTGAACCCTATGAAAGAGGAGTCGGATGGCGGGATCCCAGCTTGGGATTTTCTCGGAACCGTAGTCCTTGGAAGTTCTCCCCGGACTCGAAGGTCTGGCCTCCAAGTACCTCGTTGGCGGTAGATATTCATAGTTTGATTTGGCGGTAGATTCTAAGCCCCGAACTTTCCGAATGGGTGATTTGTTCCCCAAAACCCTCACCCGTGAGTCTTTTAGGTGAGCGTTGATCCTGATCGGAGATCTCTGTCTTTCGGCTTTCCGGTTGTTGATCCGATGACGACAATCGATGTACACCTTTTTCGGTAGGTGTGGTTGATCCTTGGGTGCCGGAACCACCAACTGCTTAGTGGGCGCAGGCATTACCTTTGCCCTTTTACTCTTCTTCTACCAACTAGGAGTCCGCAGGCTCTGAGAAGATTGGGTGGTTTAAATGTTCGCTTGTGCTGTGATTAAGCAAGGTTTCATCCACTTTTGACGAAAGGAGGTTGTTATGCTCCCGCAACTTAGCCATGTCCCCGAAGAGAAGTGATTTGGGTCAGAAGCTCGGCCGGCGTGAGTTGCATGATGGGCGAATTGCCGAATGGAGTGCATAGGGGCAGCGCCATGCTAGCTCCACTCTGCCTTTCGAACGGTAACCCCTCTTCGGCTGGAAACACGGTACTAAAGTGGTCCCCATATGTTCTATGGATCATGGGTTAATTCGGATCGATTCCCACAGACGACGCCAAATTGTTGATGCGAAAAAATGGTTCGGGACCTTTGCTACTCAACTTAGTGATGTTGGGCCTCGGTAGAGCGCGTGATCTGCAAGATAACAAACGTTCGGTAAGACCTAAGACATCAATGTGGTACCGGCCGAAGGCTCTCCGATGCTTGAGTAAGTACGGATTTAGTAAACTTGCACTGACAAATCGATAGGTAGTATGCCATAAGCTCTGATTGCCTCTATTTTGGGGAATTGTGACTCTTTTATAAACCTTGGGGTGTGCAAGTCGTGTAGAATTTCGATGTGGGACTGTGGACATTCACTGCGGGGATACCACGTGTCCAGGAAGTGATTGTGATACAACATAGCCATTGGCATGCTTGGGTACCGAGGGCGTCCCTAAACTGTTGACTATATTCTACACGTGTTCAACCTTCACTGGCCGCTAATTTGGGTATAAACAAGCCCAATTATGTTGCACGTTGAGCCAAGGTTTGACATGCAGTCACACAGTCCATCCATTATATCCGAAATAATTGAAAAATAAATTTTACCATTTTCTTAATTCTTCATATAGCAGGCTTGTCATTTTATCCTTACTGAGGTCTGAGGCATTAACATCTACAATAGACAACTTTTTGGCTGCAAGTAAAACATCTTCTTTGTTTGGAACAATTATTGCCCCAAGTTGCCGTTGATCCTACATACAGGAATGCCACCAAATGCATAAAATCAGTACGTGGCCTCTTAAAAGTGGCAGAATGTAGATAACTACAGTTCTGGGAAGTCCAATACAGAAAAAGGAAAAGAACAAAAGAAAGCTACTGAAACTCAACCTGGCCGACCACAACAATTTGTTGAATGAGACTACTTTTCATGGCAGCCTCCTCAAGCTCTACTAGTTCAACGTTTTCACCTAAATTTTCAAGCAACTCGTGTCAAAGAACAACCAAAACTACCAAGTAGGGTATTAAGAAGAAACAAAAAAGAAATGAAAATGACTACTAGCTTATAAGTGGAAAGCTAATTAGAAAGAGTGGATAAGGAATCCATAATATAAGGTAAAAGAGAAAACACTTTATAAAAAAAAAAGGTAAAAAAGAAAAAGCTCTAAATTTGAAATATCTAATTTCACTTCGCAATTGCTCACAAATCCAACATTATAGTAGGAGGGTAATAATCCCTACACTTAGCCGAAAGCTTCCCAGCAACTCACTCTGTCCCAGAGTTCATTTACCCCTGCGCCCTTATAATCCTCAAATATTCTTATTGCGCTCCATCCAAATTGTTCCAGGAAAATGCCAACAAGCAGCGCCCGCATAATGTTTTGGCTTTCTTCCCCCTCCCAAAACCCTCAAACTTGGTGATCAGAAATTCAAAACAACCTCTTTGGCACCCATCTGGCTTCATCTCCCTAAACAATTTCCACCACAATAGTAAAGAACAAGGGCAAGGAAAATAAAATATTCCAACTCTGCAATAATGGAAACCAATTCCAAAATACTCTCCTCTCCATCAATTCAAATTACAAGATCCAAACTAACATTTGTCAGAAGTTTGTTTTTCTGAAACGAAAATATGAAAGTTTACATCGTTAGAGAAAACTATGCAATTTAGTGGACAAGTAATCCACCAATTGCAGAAGAGAAAAGAACATTAATTCAACAAACTCCATCTTGCTTAAGAAGGCAAAATTAATTATGACACTGCAGCTTTCATATCTAGATTAAGCGATTAATTAATAAATAAACAAATCTCTTTCCTCTAATACCCATTTCTCAGTAACAGCTAACAAAACAATAATTGGATGGATCCAACATAACACAAGGGGTCATGCAACTAAATGGGAGAAACTAAACAAAAAATGACTTTGAAAAGTTCAAATTGCATAGAGCAAGAAATACAAAATGCTTAGAATTGACATATGGTACCTTCAAGCTTCAACCCTCTAGCAATATCCTTAAGTGAAACAAAGCTAGGAACAAGGTCCCATGCCCCCGAAATCCATGAAGGTAATCCATCAACCCCAACCGTCACAAGGCCTGTTGTTGTGGGAGTATAAGCCTACAATCTATCCCGATGTATCCCTAAAATTTGCCCTTCCTCAGTAATAGCTTTCAACATGAAAGTGCCAAAATAACCAACTGGGTCTTTAAACTCGTGCTCTTTAGTCCAAGACTCCTTCACCCCATAATCCTTCATTACCCATGTTGGTGCTCTTTTTCGGAGAGGGTCAACTTAGAGAAAAGGAGATTTACCTTCAGCAGGGAAAGGGCCTAGACCTTCAATAAAGGCTAGCCTGCATAAGACAAAATAGGAGAAGCAGTCGTTAAGCCTCAGACACTGGTGTGGTGCCGGCCGAAGGCTCTCCGATGCTTAAGTCAGCTAACAGGGGTAACTTTAGCAAAATAATAGTAAAAGGTAAGAAAGTAGTTACCCTTTTTACTAGGGTACTGTTCCCTTTTTATAGGGAAGTGAAAGTGGGAGGTTTGTGTAGATTTCCGATGTGGGACTTTGTGCAAGTTGTTGTGGTGGTGACACGTGTCATGGAGATTAGGTTTAGCAATTGGGACCTTCAGCAGTCAGGAGTTTCAGCAAATGCTTGGCACCTCGGAAAAGTGTCTTCCTTCGGCATGGGAGAAGGCGTGTTTGCCTTGGTGCTAGTTGTTTTGCGGCTGGATATGCTCAGTTGATTATGGTATAAACAACCCAAACACTGATAACATCACTCAAGTTAATGACAGATACTCCGAGCTTAAAACAAATTGTTCTCGGATCATAGGAACAAGGTGGTAGTGGTAACTTTTGGAACCGCTCACTTTCAACATCAAAGGCCTTTGCCAAACGAGATAAGTCCCTGTACCTAATCCAATGAAGAAATCCATTAACATAAGTCCCATGATCATTCATACTATCAAAATAGTTTTGGTAGGCACAAGGTTTCCCCAACGTTTCTCCATCAAAAGAGTCGGGAGGGTGCCCAATGTCTCTCCAAATCCCAGAGCCAACAGTCAAAACCATTACTTGTTTATGTATAGGCATAATTCGAACTAGCTTATAGAGATCACTGATGGGGCTAAACCCAAAACCATAACGTCCTCCAACTATATCAGGCTTTGAAGATGTTGGGAGAGATAAAAACTCACCAGGAACATGATTGGGGATGTGGAGATGATGGACTTCGTGGTGACTGAGGAAGCCATTGCACGAGCCTACAATTCTCTTACTTAAAGTTCGGAGACTTTTGTTTATACAGGAAAACTTCAACACAACGTCTTTTGGGTTGCAGGTCCTGTCAAGGTCGACCAAGAAGTGACCCAGGCACGAGTATCCAATGATCAAAATGGAAGTAGGCATTCGTGAAAATAGTTCTTTGGTGAATTGAGGGTCTGAGAGCCAACAACGCCAAGACTTGCAAACTCGCTTGCATTGGATGAGATTTTTTGTTGGGATTTTGCAGAAGATCTCCATTATTATGTGCTCTGGCAATTACAGAAGGTATTTGTTCATGCTTTTCTTCTTCATCGTCGACTTCTTGTTTTGGGGTCCGCTTCGTTGGTTGATGGTAGTTTAATTCTCTTCATTGATCGAGCGCTGTCGTTGCGGTAGGTGGCTAAGATCGGAGAAGCGTCTCAGAGTTTCAACTTGAAGAAAGCTTCTTCAACCAAAGCTTCGGTTGTAAATGAGAACAAAATATCAATAATTTCGCCGAAATATCGGCGAAATTATCGTTTTTTAGGGGCAACGATATTTTAGAATGTTTTAATTTATTTATCATCAATTTATAGATAATTTCTATACTGATATTTTTGTTCAAATGGCAGCTACAAATGGTCAACATATCACGATATTATCAATAATATCGTGATATGAACTTTCAAAAATGAAATAATTCGCTTGAACGTCGCACAAAGGGGTTCGAACCCTCCCTGCTTCCAACTTCTAAGCCATTTAGCCACCGATAGTCATCACTTTGTGATTAGTATCTATCGAATGTGGTATTTATAACTCTTCCAAGCTGTTTCTCAAAATATAAAATAATTACTTATTGTTCTATATTGTTGATCAAATATTTAATTACTTAATATAATTTATTTCTTTCCTATTTAATCCATTTAATGTTATTGCTTATTTTATTATTCATTATAAGTACTTACATTACTAAATTCCCCTTCAAATTGTTGCTTAATTACTTAAATCTCTACAATCATTTTCTTTATTTCCTATTTAATTCTTCTTTGGATAACTTTATTTATGTCCTTAGTTAATTTTCAATCTTCACTATTATTTTTTAAGCATGGTAAATTGCTTAATTTTCATGACAAATCTAGTTGGTTTACATTTTTAATTATTTTTCAATTTTTGATAAATACTAAATATAAGAACGTGTACCATGTCATGATGTCCAGTGAATAATGTGAAATAAAGTTACTCATGTATCTTACCATGCAACTTATAAAGTGTAAAATATTATACTAAAAATGATAAATAAATTACTAGAGGGTGTTTAATTTTCTTTCATTAATTACTCTAGATTTTCTAAGTCACATAGTTTGTTAGCTCGCAATATAATCAACTTAAATCACTCAAACATGCTATGCAATGCATTTCCTTCCACTCTTTTGTGTTAAAATAATAGATGATTGACTAAATAAACTTTTTACAAAGTTTCATTAAAAATTTCCACGTATTTATCACAATTTCCGTGGGATCCAATTTTATCGATATCGATATTTTTCCGATATTTCCATCAATATTTCCGTGTTTTTGAACCATCAATATTTCCGAAACCCTCGATATTTAAGACCTTGGTTGTAATGAACAAAAAATGGGTATGACTAATGGGCCTGGCGGTGTGCTGGAAGTGGGCTCCTCGGAGTGTAAATCGTGTGACTCCTCGGAGTGTAAGTCATGTTAATAATATTCACTGCCTAGGACAGATCCAATTTTTCGAATTTTCCCTTTCAGCCATTTTTTTTTTTGGTTGGACTTCAGTAGAATTCAAAGCAGTGGCGGAGCCTTGTTAAGGCTGAAGGGGATTGGGGGCCCACCCCTTTTCCCCCCAAAATTTTTTTACTCTATTTAATTTTTGCTCTTGCTTTCCTACACATTTAGGAAGTCTATATAATAATAAACTGTTTGTGGCTCCCTCACAAAAGAAAAGATACGTTTCTCTCTCTTTGCAAGTAAAAGAGTAAGGCTAGTTTGGTACGTTGGATAGTATTAATCTATTCCGGAGAGTACTGACTATTTATCCATAATATTATAAGGCATTTGGTGCTGTTCCGAATAAATAGTCTGACTAAGTTATACTGTGTTTGGTGATGTTCCGGATAACATCAAATTAGACTATTTTTAAAATAAAACAAATTCTTTGATAATTTTAATGGAAATTGAGATTCAAATGACACAAATTTTTTTTGGTAAGATTCATATGACAAGATTTTTTTTCATATAACCCATTATCATAATTGTAGTATCTCATAAAAATTTCAACATACTCTCATACGTTAATAAAAACAGTACCAAATAATGTATAATTCAAAGTGATCACATACTAAGGTGATAAAAGCAAAAGGGAAAGTTGTTCATAAACCAAACTACATCAAAGAGTGAATCATAGCTCCCTTGCCCCAAGTAAGAGAAGAACAAATGCTTTTCGCATAGCACCATCCAATGTCAGGAATGTTCTCTCATCACTTGCTTTCTCCAACATTAGCCGTAGTGCCTTAATTTGGTCATTAATAGACAAGTCCATCTTTGCCAATTCAGCAGCAATGTCAGGTCTTGGTTCTGATTCATTCACTAAACTATTAGTTATAGTTTTCAATTGGTCAACTCACTCAGAAATCATCTCACCAAATGCTTTAGCCATTTCCTTTTGAATATCAGTATCTACATTTCATTTGCGGTGTCGACTGCTTGAGCTAGCTGAGTTTTGTTGATTTGATCCTGGCAAAGAGGTAGAATGATTTGGATCAACCTCAACTTCCTCATCATCATCATTGACATTAATGTGATGCACATGCTCATTTTCCATTCCTATAGCCAATATAGACACTGTAATTTACATACATATAATTAAGAAGAAAAAATTGAAAGATCAAATAAAATAAATACTAATTATCAAAACAAATAGTCTATTACAAGCACATCAAAATAGTCTACTACAAGAAAATATAAATAATTATATGAACTACAACTTAATGTCTGACGCAGATCCTTCCCAACCAAGGAAAACAAATATAAATTTCATGTCAGGAGTACAAACTCCTAATACATTGGTTGCAACCTCCCCCTTTCGTGTTCAATATCTTGGTTTATCTTGTTCAGGCCTAATGTAAGTCCCATCCAACGACCCTAAGCATTTCTACGCAATTAAAAAAAATAAGGTACCTTAGAAACTTAAAATATAAATATAATAATAAAATTGGCCAATCTTAATTTAATTTTACAGTACCTTAAACCAGCTCCATCTATTATCTGTGCAATTATCAGGTATGGGTTCCGACACCTTCAAAAGTCTACCTTGTAATCTTATCACTCCATCCAAGATTGAATTGAAGTACCTACTAATAGTCTCCCCCGATCACTTAAATCTACTACTCATTGTACGATTCTTCACATGATGTGCAAGTGTATGTAAAAACATACACACTTGCTCTTCTATGGTTACTGAACCATTTGTTCTCACTCTCCCATCATCACGGACCAATTGACATAAATAATGGAAAGTTCTCCTATCCATCCTAATTTGGTTCACACATTGTATGTCATCAATTCCTATAATGCTATCTAAATAATTTGACCGAGTTGCAATCCTGAAAAACCTTTGACTCCTAATGGCATTCCATTGTTGGCGTCATTGTTCCAAATTGTAGTTTGTCATGAACCACATCATGCACCAAACCATGATATGCAAGAACCACAATCTAATAATAAAGTATGCCACAATCTTTCTTTCATCTATATCTAGGCATAATATAAAGGAAATTTTTTCAGTAAAAGTAATATAAATAAGCATGCATTAATTTTAGCAATATAAATAATCATGCATTACACAAGACTACATATAAAATTAGAATAATACAACAATAAGTAGAATTCTACAAATGACAGAAGACTACAAAATACCATCCTGCTTGCATATACAGAAATATATGTGGTTTAACTATTAGAATTGTATTGTGAATATTGATATGCATATGTTTGTACTAGACATCAAAGTTTCCATGTACAACAAGAAGGAGAAAGTAGCAACAGAACAGAAGCAATAAAAGGTTCATATATTATTATGTACTTCGATTTTTTTTTTTTTTTGGAGTTGGGAAAATCGCAGGAGGAAGGGACATATGCCTGAAGGTGGTGCGAAGATTGAAGATAGAATCAATAAAAGGGTCAAAGTCTTTGGGAAAAAAATATCAATGGAATTTGATCACTTTCCAAGTGCCTATTCACATAAAAATAAAGCATGTTAAAGGAAAGAATCAAGTCATATTTGATATGCCCATATTATAGGGTCGTTGATTGATTCCTTGTATATATGTCATATATGTCATTCAATTGTTTTATTTCCTTCCTAGAATAAGACTCTCTCAGTTTTTATAAAACTGTAGCTATATTGTACATTCATTAATAATAATATACAGAGATCTTCTCTACCAAACTATTTTCTTCATTCACCATTTTTACATGGTATCAGAGCACCGATTCTGGTGACTCTAGAAATCCAAACACCTTCGCTACAACACAACATAAGATGGGTGAAACAAAATCCACAGAGAAATCAATTGATGTTTCGAATCTACTCACCTTGCATCACTCGGATCATCCGGGAATTGTTCTTGTCTCCAGGCTCCTTAAAGGATACAACTATGGACAATGGAGTTGATCTATGTGTCTCAATCTTTGCGCAAAGAATAAGAATGGCTTTGTCGATGGATCTGTCAAAGCCCCAGCATTTACAAATGCAAAACACTCTATTTGGCAACGATGCAATGACATGGTATTGTCATGGATCTTGAATTCAGTTCATCCGAACATTGCCGGCAGCGTGATCAAAGAGAGGTTTTCGCAAGCTTCGTGATTATCAGCCCAACATCAAGCTTCGTGATTATCATGTTTATCACGCTAGTTTACTTGATCCCAGTGCCACGTCTGCCACGTCAAGCACCCGCTACCCATTGACTCGGTATGTTTCTTACTCCCACTTGTCTGATGCTCATCGTTCTTTTGTGACCAACATATCCCACTTGGTAGAACCAGTTTCTTATGAACAGGCTAGTGCGGACCCGAAACTATGCAGACTGAACTTGACGCTCTTGCTGCAAATAATACTTGGACCATAATATCATTACCTTCTGGTCACCGAGCCATTAGATGTCGGTGGGTATTCAAAATCAAGTATAACTCCGATGGTACAATTGAACGCTACAAGGCGTGTCTTGTGGCCAAAGGATTTACCCAACGTGAAGGAATTGATTGCAAGGAGACTTTTGCTCCTGTTGCCAAATTCATTACTGTATGATGTCTTTTGTCTGTTGCTGCCATTCGCAATTGGTCTTTACATCAACTTGATGTACAAAATGCCTTTCTTCATGGTGATCTCCAGGAAGAAGTCTACATGCAGCCTCCTCCTGGGTTTCGTCAACAGGGGGAGACAATTGTATGCCGACTCAACAAGTCCTTGTATGGGCTTAAACAAGCATCTCGCAGCTGGTTCCACAAGTTTTCTCATGCCATTCAAGAAATTGGCTTTCACCAATCCAGAGCTGATTATTCTTTATTCACCAAGGTGTGTGATAATTCTTTTACTGCTATACTCCTTTATGTTGACGATATGATCATCACAGGGAATAATGAAGATGCCATTGTTTGTCTCAAACGATTCGTTCACACAAAATTTCGCATCAAGGATCTTGGACCACTCAAATATTTCCTTGGTGTTGAAGTTGCACTCTCCAAAGATAGGATTTCTATTTGTCAACGCAAGTATGCCTGTACATACTTGAAGAGGCCGGATTACTTGGTGCAAAACCCGCAATGTTTCCTATGGAGCAACACTTGAAATTGACGCCTACAGATGGTGTCACTCTCAAGAATTCTACGCATTATCGCAGATTGGTTGGAAGATTAATCTATTTGACAATCACAAGACCAGAAATTGCATATTCTGTCCACATTCTTAGCCAATTCATGCAACAGCCAAGAAAGCCTCACCTAGATGCAGTGCATCGCCTTCTTCGATACTTAAAGATAGCTCCGGGTCAAGGGTTGCTCTTTCCCTCACAAGGCAGTTTAATATTACAGGGTTATTGTGATGCCGATTGGGCGGGATGTCCCACCACGAGAAGGTCCATCTCGGGTTACTATGTTTTTCTTGGTAATGCTCTTATGGCTTGGAAGAAAAAGAAACAAACTACTGTTTCTAGATCATCAGCTGAAGGTAAGTATCGATCAATGGCAGCAATCACATGCGAGCTCACTTGACTGAGATATTTACTACGCGACCTGTGCATTGATCATTCCGAGCCGGCAACATTGCATTGTGACAACCAAGCGGCAATACATATTGCAACCAATCCAGTTTACCATGAACGTACCAAACATATTGAACTTGACTGCCACACTGTACGAGAAAGAATTCAAAGAGGAGAAATCAAGACGACATACGTACAAACTAGAAAACAGATTGCTGACATTTTCACAAAGCCATTGGGACAAGTTGTTTTCCATTCACATCTCAGCAAGTTGGGTGTTTTGGATATCCACACTCCAACTTGAGGGGGAGTGTTAAAGGAAAGAATCAAGTCATATTTGATATGCCCATATTATAGGGTCGTTGATTGATTCCTTGTATATATGTCATTCAATTGTTTTATTTCCTTCCTAGAGTAAAACTCTCTCAGTTTGTATAAAGTTGTAGCTATATTGTATATTCATTAATAATAATATACAGAGATCTTCTCTACCAAACTGTTTTCTTCATTCACCATTTTTACATTGCTGTCTTTGAGATTGTGCAATTCATTCATTAATCCCATGTCCAATGTTTCCCATTTGTTGTAAAATAGGTCCTTTTACGATTTAGCTTTCATTCATGTAAGTAAGCATAATCTAATTTCAAAAACGAAAAATACATATCCTAATTTCCAAAAAAAATTAATTAAAAAAATTGAAATATATAAAGAATAGATTAGAAGCATATTAGGGAGAGTATGAAAGAGAGAGAGTGAGTGAGAGATGGATACCTGGAGAAGAGTGAAGAAAATAACATGTGGAGAAGATAACAGAGAAGAACCTTAAGGAGAAGAAAATGAAAAGAGCGTCTGAGTTTTTTCGAAGAACGTGTGCTTAGCCGTATAATTAAGCGTGGATTATCTAAACCAGGGTGTGTGGGTTGTATTAGTTAGTCAGGTCAGGAGAGTATCAAAAGCCCAACCCGTATAAAATAGTCAAGTAATTAAATAATACAAGTTAACACTAAAACTTGACATAGACTATTTACTCATATCCAGAGTCTAATACGGTGTACCAAACGAGCCCTAAGTGATTTCAAATAGAAAGACTAATAAGTAATTTTGGGCCCACCAATATATTAACAAAAAATAAAAGTAGCCAATCAAATAAATTTTCAAAAAATCTCCTTTGTCAAATAAGAAGTAGACTTTTACTCAAATAAAAAAGGATTGGGATTTTAATTTTTGTTCCTATATGAAGCAAAGTTTAGCATTGACTCAATTACAGATGGTTTTCGAGATATGAAAGAACGACAAGTGTTATTTTGATACCTAATTGAATAAACAATTGTTTTCTGCCTTTTATTATTACAAACATTGTTAAGGTTGAAAATTTGAAATTTTTTAATGTCTTATTTGGTTTATATGTTGGCCCCCCAAAACATAAATTCCTGACTCCGTCATTGATTCAAGACAAATATAACAGATCAATAATAAAACCCAACAAGCAATATATAATTTAAACCAAATGAAAAAGAGCATATCTTCTTGTTTGTCCATTTTCAAGTGAAGCATTGTTTGTTTTAAGAAAAGATTTATTCAAAGATCCTACTCTTAGACTTTGAGCAAGCTCTTCTTCCTTTTCTTTCTCTGTCTTTTTAATTTCCAAACAAAAATCTCAACATTCACATCAACACATAATAAGGCTAGAAACAATAATAATAAATCAACTAAAAATTAGAGCAATAATTTACCCATGAACAAGGATCAAGAAACAATAAAACCTAGATTTTGAGCAAATTTTTCTTCAATTTAAGCAAAAGAATAACTTGTCTGTGTGCTATATATCAATAACAATATCAATCAATTATATTATACTTCAATCCAAATAACAATCAATATCAATAAATTCTTCTAATCCATCAAAATCAATAATAATAAATTCTTCTAATATATCAATTTCATTAAAAATATAAATTCTTCCATTACTTGAAATTTGAAATGATGGGAGGCAAAGCAAGCAAGCAGCTCAAGGGTAGTTGGCCGCAACAACAACAGAGTGGTGGTGGTGTGTGTGAGAAGGAAGGGTTTCGGTTGGTATAATTCAGGGAGAAGTGAAACTGTGAAACTAATTTGAGGGCCTTAAACTCAAACAGGTGATCAATTAGAAACAGAAAATACGGAAAAATGCACTAGGATGACATTGCTTTATTATTATAAGCATTTGAAAAAGATTAAGGTTTGTCAAGTCTTTTAACTATGGGTGGCAATTTCTGATATGACTCGATACACGACTCGATATCCACATTATTAAATTTTCGGGTGAATTGTTGGAAGTTTGAATGAAATTCAAGGACATTTATCCCACATTGGTAGAAAGAAGAAAGAGTGAGGTATTTATAAAAAGCATCTCTAGTGCAAGAGGCCAGCCCAAGCAGGAAGGCACCATAGGCTTGGGAGCAGCTCCAACCCGGGCAAGCCCAATGGGTGATCTAGCGCTTCACCTTGCCTTCGGGTTGTTGCCAACAGCTACAAGCCACGTGGCTTCTCCTGGAGCCTCCAATTCAAAAATCTTTTCAAATCCAACGGCTGTCCATTTTTTGGCAAAAAAAAAATCAAAACAATTTGTAAAAAATATCAAAAAATTCTAGAAATTTTTTCTATAAATACCTACTAATATTATTCACTTTCCATACCAAATCTTCATACAAATTCATCTCCTTCCAATATTTTTCACTTTCCACACAAAATTTTCTACTACTAAATTTCATTTGTGTAAAAATACAAATGGCCTCTTCCAACGAAGCCGGAGGCGATTGGACAACCGTGAAAGATATTTTGTTGTGTGAGTGTTGGGTCAAATTTGTTCACTGCCCGATCACGGGCAATGAGATGAAGTCCTCTCGTATATAGAGAAAAATTCATGGAGAATATTGTGAAAGATCGGGTTCGGCTCGTACGGAAATGGCATTGGCTAGTAGGTGAAAAAAATTTAATAAAGAGTTAGGGAAATAGAGAGATGCGTTGGCAAAAGCGATGGACAACATTTGAAGCGGTCAAAATCTAGTCGACGAGGTAAAATATTTATAAATGTCGTTTTATTCAATTTAATGTCACAATTTTTTTATATTTTCTTGCATTTCCAATTATTTTTTCTAATAGATTATTCAAGCACAAATGCGGTTTGGTGCCATTGGCCAAGGCAAAAAAAGTTTCATCAATCACCAATGTTGGGACATTGTGAAGAATTGTTCAAGATTCAAAATTATTTTCACTAGTCTGACGGTTGTGTTGAATGAGACACCGCTCTACGATTCACTGGCAACTGATTCGCCATTGGATTCCCCAATGGATCAAGACTCACTAATCCAACATGAGCCGAGGCTTATTAGGAGAAAGGCGGAAAAGCCAAGAGAGGGTACACTTCGAACACTAGATATGCAAAAAATTTAGGGCAAATTGCTAAGAATGGCGCACTAAGAATTGAGAGAGACTTGAAAAGAGAAGAAGTTGACAAGGCATGATTTGAAGCATATGCAATTGAAAGGCAGCAGGCACAAGAACAACACATAGAGGAAAGAGAGATGAAAATTATGGTCATGGATACGAGCCATATATCTGCTGAAACAAAGTCCTATTGGAAGCAAAAACGAAGAGATGTTATAAGAACAAAGCTTTTCCATGACGATGGACCTAGCAACACGGATTGGTTAATGATCAAAACCATTAGGTTGTATTGAAAAAGTTGTCATATGTATTAATTTGTTGTATTGTTTCTCTTTTATTGAATAAAGAAAGCATTAAATAATATAGCTATTTATTAAAAACATTTCATACATCAAAACAAACCTTAATTCATTACAAACCACACACAAAACAAAGGATAATTAAAATAAATAAAAACCTTAATTCATTACAAACAACACATAAAACAAAGCATAATTCCAAACAAAGCATTAAACTTGACTTCATCAACCGTGATTGCCTTTCATCTCCCATAAGTGCTTGATTAAGTCAACTTGACGTCTCTTGTGAACATATGAAGATTGCATTTCCTAATAATGGTCAATCATAGGGTTGTTGTATCGACCGTCCAGTGGCTATCCATTTGCTCCCACGAGCCATTCATAAATTCTTGTCAATGTCGTGTTCATGGGATCGGGTTTCAACATTTATGGGGCATCATAATCATACTCATCCTCCACAATCATATTATGGAGGATTATGCAAGTCATCATAATGCTTCGAAGCACTTCTTCATCAAACATACAAGCATCACCCCTAATAATTACCAATGAGCTGATAGGATATCAAACACCTTTCCACATCTTTCCAATAACCCTCTTGAAAGGCAGCAAGGCTTTTTCCCTTCTCCAATTAGGGATTCGGATTTTTTTTTTTTTTACGTCAGCTAGGTAGTATGTATTCGAGTACGATATTGTAGATTTGATATGTGATCTAGAGGGAATGACCTCTTAGGACATCGTTGAATACCGGGAATTGACCAAACACATTGAGATCGTTTTGAGATCTGGAAACTCCAAAAAAGGCATGCCAAATCCTTATATCGAACTCGAGCCTCGACTTTTCATAGAAGCCTTCACAGGTCCCTAGGTGTAGGTTTGCGGAGGTAATCCCTCGTGTAAAGAGTTTCTATTCCATCACATAATCTAACCAAGCATTCTAGGAGAGTTGATTTCCCCATCCTAGCAATCTCATCCACTTGGTCTACAGATGTCTCATATGGAAGCATCTGTAATGCAACTGTAAGTTTTTACTCCTAAAGAAGACTCAAAACCCCAAGAGCATTATACTTCTTAAAGAAGTATGCAACACCCTTGACCCAATTTAATCATTTTGATCAATTTATGTAATTGTGAAATTACAATTTTGCCCTTGTGGTGTAGGGTCACTTTGGTCACTTTTTGATCGGAAGGATTTTGGGGAAATGAGTGGCACCATTATGTAGAGCTCGTCGATACGAGTTCATAGACATGCGGCACGTCCCAACTCCGAGTTATAACGAAGGAGGAAAAATCTGAAAACGAAAAGAACGTAAAGGGAATTCTTAAATTTGTTATTGTAAGTGTATGCATTTTGTATTTCTTTTTGCTTCCCTTGAAAATTTTGTAATAGGACAATCATTGTAATTTCCCAAGCTCTAAGTTTAGATTAAGAATTACTTCTCTAGGTGTTCTTATCTGGCTACATTCTGATGGACAACAATGTGTTTGACAAAGGTAAATTCTGCATAGCATTACATTGCATTCACTAAATTTTTGAAGATTATGACTAGTCATCCTTCCTTCGTATGATCAGTCATCCTTCCTTCGTATGATCAGTCATCCTTCCTTCGTATGACCAATCATCCTTCCTTCGTATGACTAGTCAACCTTTGCAACAGTAGGATTTCCATCTCACTATTTCCAGCTGGATCTTATCCATCTTTTTTGTCCTGTTCTACGAATTTCTTAGCTGCCATGTGTCTATTCTGACCTAGGAATTTTTTGGTAAAAGCCAAATAATTCCTCATTTGGCAGCCGTAACTTTTGAGGTGAAGTTTTGAAAAGGTTTCTTCCATCCTTTTGCTTCTTCTTCCTCAATAGAAAACCACCATTTCATCTATGAGTTTTCTAAATTGATTTTCAAAAACTGCTTTTGAAATATGAAATCTGCATCTAGCTAGAACAAACACATTCTCATATATATATCTAGGTCAGATTCAAGATTTGTTTCTTGAAGAAATTGGTCATTACTACTTGAATCCAAATTTTAGTTTCTATTCAAGTTGGAGCTAGCTAGCTGGTGTCGTGGAATGAAAGAGCTGAAGAAGGAAATACCATTGCATGAAAGACTAAGCTGCTGGTTTTGCTAAGTTGGAGAAGAAGATTGCACAAGGGATGTATAGCCTATCTTCCTAAATAAATCTAGAATTTCTTGAGCTTGCTTGTGTTCCTTTGAAAGAATCTTCTTTTCTTAGTGGATTGCCTGGTCGGTTGATAACCCCCAGTTTTTCTCAGAGTGGGTTTCTAGGTGAACAAATTCTGGTTTGCAGATTTATTATCTTTTGGGTTTGTGTTCTTGATAGTTGACTAGTCATCGCATGATGTCCATGCATTTCTGAGTTCGTGTTCTTGCAGTTGACTAGTCATCACTATTTGTTGTGTGATGTTTATTTGATTATGATGTGTTCTTGATAGTTGACTAGTCATCGCATGATATTCATGCATTTCTGGGTTTGTGTTCTTACGGTTGACTAGTTATCATTATATGTTGTGTGTTGTTTATTTGATTATAATGTTTTCATATACTTTCACCATAATTGTTGCTAGCACAGGGGATGCCTAGATTGACGGGTCCTTCTGAGTGCCTAGGTTGTCACTAGTAATCTTCTAGGCTTGCAGGTACAGATTGCTTTGTGTGTGTATGTTATTGGTTATGGTTTTTCATGACTAATCAGTTGATTAGTCATAATTATACTTAGTCAAGTTTTAAAGTGTCTGAATATTGTTGTGTCTATTTGAATAACATTTAAATTTACCCCTCGTCACTTAAGTACCAATTTTAGTTACTGTAGCAAACAATACCGTTATAGTACCATTACTATAGTAACCGAGCCAATTCTCTTTATCTTCTCCTTCTCCCCCGCCACTTCTTCTTCTTCTTCCTCTGCAATTCATGTGATCCTGTAAAGCAAAGTGATTGTTTGACTTCCGAGCCACCAAACTAGGCCGTTGTGCACCGGTTGGCTGTGCCGCCTTCACAAAAAATGTTCCCATCGTCCTCTTCTACAAAATCCATCCAAAACTCGATTTCATTTGTTGACGGTGAGCTCGATTCAAAGCTGAGAAAAATGTTAGGTTTTTCCGGCGGTGTTCTTGCATTTTCCAACAATACCGATGGCCAATTCAGTCGAGTAATGTATGGAAATTCATCTACTCTTCGTGATCTATCCATTCATGTATATATTGTAGACTGATTTTGAGGCTTTAGAGATCGTTCAAAACACCCACTTAAGGCTCACGGCTAGTTCCGGCTAGTTTTTAGCCACGGTCCAAGAACAAAAATCACTTCCCTTGTTAATCTAAACGTATTGGTATAGATATTGTAGGGTGTTTCGAGAATGTTACGTCGTTGGAATTTTCTCAAGCCACCCATGTGCTGCCCGCGCGTGGCCAAAGTGTGGTGGCCCATTATGTTCTTATTTGATCCCCATGTCGTCCCGAGCACGACGATATGCTCGTATTCGAATTTGGTTATTGCATGGTAGTCGAACATATTTATGCCTATTAGACGATCTCCGGGTTCGATATGTTTGGACCGTTGGATCGACTCCAATTCCAAGTATGTTATTCTCTGTACCTTTGGGATAGTGTAGGAATTCGCAGATCGAGAATTGGAGTCCCGGATACTCCAAATCTTTGAGTCTAGGGTTAGACGAAGCGATCTCCGTCCGATTGTGCAATTGGCTTAAATCTAATTGCTCAATGAGACCAAAGTTGCACTACTTGTTTAGTGACTTTGTTAGACCTATAGGAACTTTCGGATTGGAAATCGAAGTTCATAGGCCCCATAGGCCCGGTTGACCATGGAAAGTTTGACTATTCAGTTGACTGTGAGTCTTCCGAGGTAGTTTCACCTTTCGATAAGTATTAGATTAACCTTAAGAACTCCCCGATTCTTGTGCACAAACACTTTAAGACCCGGGAACTGGAGTCTTAAGTTAGAGTTCGTTGTTAGGTATACGTATTAATTAAGCCCGTTTATTCTCTCGAATAGGTACTCTTGCTTCACGTACTCTTGTGAGTGGACTTTGTTTTTAAACAATCATTACTTTCAAAGATGGATTGCCTTGCATTTATATAAATTTGCTTATTTTGACTATTAAGATTATGAAATTATATTGTGTTTTAATATTGGATTATAGTATATTATGGAAATTGCATGTGTAAACAAGTTTTGGTTATTATTTGAATTGTTAGGATTTTGAGATTTTAATATTGTTTTAATTGTGGGATTATCGAGTTATATTATGATATTTAAAGTTTGGGTTATGGAATTTATGCTTTTGAGAGTTTGATATCTATATACGTATAAATATTTGGGTTATTGAGGTTATGGGATTTGTTAACGAGTTGGTCTCGGCTTTTGCTATGTGTTATGAGATTTCAAGAGACTATTATCATTTCTATTATCATTATTGAAGTATATGAATTTAGGATTCGGACTGTGGTAATATTGGGTGTTAGTTTTATGTATGTTTATATTTATGAAACTTATAATAGTTATTGTTACGTAAATGGTTGTTATGTCGCGATAGTGTTATCATTACGTCGGAATCGCCGGAAAATGCAAGAACACCGCCCGAAAAACCTAACCCTTTTCTCACCTTTGAATCGAGCTCACCATCAGCAAATTGAATGGGTTTTGGGTGGGTTTTGTAGAGGAGGACAAGGGGAACATTTTTGGTGAGGTGGCACGACCAACTGGTGCACAACGGCGTCATTTGGTGGCCCGGAAGTCGAGCAGATCACTGCTGCTACAGTGATTTATGCGAATTGCAGGAAGAAGAAGAAGAAGTTGCAAGGGAGAATGAGAATATAAAGAGAATTGGCCTAGTTGCTATAGCAACGGTATTGTAGCGATACTGTTTGTTACAGTAACAAATTTAAACATTCTCTTTATGTCATTTTCGTTTTCAAACCTTTCCTCCTTCATTACAACTCGAAATTAGGCGTGCCGCATGTCTACGAACTGGTATCAACGAGCTCTACCCAATGGTGCCACTCATTTCCCCAAAATCCTTCCGGATAGAAAAGTGATCGAGGCGACCCTACAGTCCAAGGGCAAAATTGTAATTTCACAATTACATAAACTGAACAAAACGATTAAATTGGGTCAGGGGTGTTACAACCCACCCCTTTATAAAAATTTTGTACCTATCATTCGAATAGGTATGTATTAGATATATGCCCTAGAAGCCAATATAAAAATGGATAATTCTAAGGAAATAATATATAATAATCAAAGGGGCAAGAACGTTGCTTTAGATACATACCGTGCACAAAGTAACAAGTCAAAGGATTAAGATATAAATGAAAAGTGGTCTAAAAAAGTTAGATGCACGTGACATTTACATACATATAAATATCGTATCCTAAAATGTTCCTGGTCATAGGATCACCAATTGGACAATGGTGACCCGCAAAGACTGATACACATTATGTCTACTCAATTGGGTGGATGACTAGTCTCAAATCATTCATGTAGAGACACTGAGACAGATATGTAGGTGCTCTATAAAAGATGGAGTCCACTGAATGCAATTAACTCTAGAATTCTTGTATGGAAGTCTTACTCACAAGTGTCAAACAAAGAATTCTAAGTTGTGATCATGCAAATTAATCCTTAGACCTGAGACATCACAATTGTCTTGTGTATATGTTGTTTCTCTTTTAGAGCACTATATGGTCATATCAACATGATGTGACTTAAATGTGTTCCTCGGGATTTTCAGCATGTACATAGAGACAGGTGAATGTACAATAAGGAATCTCCACTCTTAGTAGGAAGAAAGAATACTCTAAAGATATTATTCGTGAATCTTTGGCTAAAGTATCAGATGGAAATTGAATCAAGAACGTTTGCAATTTCATCAAATTGTATCATATAATCTAGACATGTCATGTTAGGGATTTTGATACAAGTTTACCATATCCCGAGAATATGACATAGAGTATTGAATTAGAGAATGATCAAATTGCATTGTAATCACAAACTGACTAGGTTCTCTAAATGAATTCTTTTTAGCTTGGGTAGTCATCGCATACTACTAGGTGTCACTCATGGTTTGTGGAAGTCCTATAAGGACTAATTACAATTAGCCTTCGTCAATAGGGAGAATTGTATAGAGTGATACAATTCACACTTAATTCATAGTGAATCATTCATACCCACTACCTCACTAATTAGAATCTTTAAGATCACACACTGTAAAGGAATTGATTGGGAAATTAAGAAGAGAATGAATGATTTTGTGACTTGGTCAAAGTCAATGTGAAAGTCAAAGGTCAAATGTCAAACGGTTGACCCAACACTTGACACAGTCAACTAAGGATGACCGGGACCAACACTCGTTAGACAAGTGAGTGATTAAATTAAATAAGTCACTAGAGTAATTAAATTGATTAGATTAATTTAATTTTTCAATTAAAGTTATGAAACTTTAATTAAAGGTCCTATATGACTTGGAAATTCAAAGGGAATTTGACCATATGGACTTTGGCACACATGTGACACATTAGAAAATTAATGTGTTGGACCAAGATAGCATAAAGATGACACACAAGGGGGAGGGGTGCGGCTACACTAGGGATTATGGGCAATTTTGTCACTCTTGTGATATTTATTATCCTAGAAGTGTGTAGCTATGGTATCCTATCATCCTAGGGTTTTCAAGTTAGTGAAATTGGAAGAGAGAAAACATCAAGCTCTCTCTCCCTAACCCCTTGAATCTATCACATCAAGTGAGGGTGCTAGCACCAATCTTCACTTGTTGTCCACTCATTCTCTCAGCTTTGGAGAGTTGCACATCCTTGTACCTATTTGGAGAACTACAAAGTGGAGAATCAACATCAAAGGGAAAGCCAACAACAAAGGACCATTCCTTGTACTTGAACACCATTCTTGGTTTCAAGATTCGCTCTAAGGGTATGAACATCTTATCTTTCTTTCAAATAGGATTTGGAGAGTCTTTGGTGCACACTTTCATAGACTTACAAAGATTAGGACCAAATGAGACTTGCATGAATCCCTAGTTTATTTAATGCTTCCGCTCTTACTTTGATTTCATATTAGATATGGCATACTAGGTGATTTATACTCTCAAAGTTTGGTTGTAGAGTTTTTAGAAATCTCTACACAACATAATTCCCACAATATCCCCTTGAATATGGGTACTGGGCCAGCATCTGCTCCTCAGGTTCCCCAGTAGCTTCTTCAATAGCTTGACATGATGGGGACTTAACTCCACACGTTTTTCTAACCTCGTAACACCTTCCAAGAAGATAATTCCAAGAATACCCACTCACCAACTACAAATTCAACATCCTTGGATCAACTATTCGCATAACCCTTATATCGGTATTGTATCATTTTAGACTTTGCCAACGTCATCCTCACTACCTCTATTGTTCTCTAAACAAACTATATCTACTCCAATTTTCTTTCACCAACCTCACTCACTTAGGAGCCATACAATGACTCCTATACAAGGCCTCATTCTTGGGTACTCACAAACAAGTTCTCATTTCCAACCTTTTAACACTTCCCACCACCAAAATCTGTCTGTGTACCGTTCTCCACTTTAAATCTCACCATGCAAAGCACATGATCCCACAGTTAGGTTCCCAACACCCTTCAACAAGCATGGGTCTCCCATGGAAACCAGTAGGTAAGTTTCCTTCTTAATCCTTTCCTCAATTCAACCGTATCAGGTTACGTCACCATGTATCCGAAAGCCTATTAATAATGCATTACTGCATATCACAAAGTTCCCTTGTCATTAGGAAAGGCTAACAATGGTGTGATACTCAACCATCTCTTGAACTCCTGTAGACTCAGTTCACACTCATCGATTTCACCGAAACGTCATTCCATTCCTTAATTGAGTAAGGCATGTAGTCATCATAGATATGTGTTTCCACAAAACAACGATAGCCACCTACCAAACCAAGAAGACTACTTACATCAACCCCACTAGTAGATTACACTCAATCTACCACTGCTTACACTTTATGAAGATCCATCAGCAATCCTTCCTTTGAACACACACACCCCAAGAACTCTACTTCCAACACATACTATTTCTGGGTATGACACCCATATGAGCGCCCATTGGTCCATCCCGAAGGACACACAACTTGCTTAGCTTATTTCGTTCCTTAACTTTCTTTGCCGGCCTTAGCCGGTTTTAAGACAACCTTGACTCTCGAACTTGAGATACCACGACTACAGTAATTCTCCTTGGATGCTACACAAGGATAACATCCCAAACTTATTGAAGTATGATAACTCTCATTTTTCTATGATTCCTTTTCTTTCACCCCTTTGAATTTCGCCAAAACACCTTTAATCGAGAATTGTGTCAACTAAAACTCAAACCAACCCAAGCAACCTTTAAACCCAAAAGTCAAAGTTCACCGAGAATCGAAGGAAACAAGTTGCAAGACGTACCTGAAATGTCTAATGAGGTCAACCACGTTGAAAGGTCTCACTCCGTAACGGAACATACTACACTGCCCAATACTAAAGATGCACACAAGGTGTGGAGTCCACATGAAATTGAACCTAATACTCTAATACCAAGTTAACAGGACCTAACCTGAATTCCTCCTCAGAATATATGTCAAACCTTGTTACCTGTCCGATATTGGTTGTATGCCAGACAGGTAATAAGGTTTAACACAGATTCCGAAGGGAAATTCGAGTCAAGTTCTGTAAAATATGTGTCGTAATTGCAAACATCATGCATGATTTTTTGGAACAAATGGGGCTGCATTCTATATCTCCCTCGAAAATAAGAAACAGGATATAACAAATTTGGGATAAAGTAATCTTCCAAGAGATTCTTACCTCAAGAGTGTCTATGTCTGTCCACGTTCGACCACGGTTGTGTTGCCTTGATTGATTGAGCATATCCAACGCTAAAACAATTTCTTCCTCCTCTTCATCCAACTTACGATCTTTTTCAGCACGTCTGCGCCTGATTTCTTCATCTTCTCGATGTTTCAACACCCTCTTCAAGTTAGATATTGAGAGTAGAAAGTGTTTTATAACATTTGAGAAATGAAAGGACAGAGAAAATATGGTGTGAGAGGTATGAGTTAAGGCAGTAGTTTTATAGAGGGACTTAGAAGATAGAGATGACACATGGCGCAATTTTAGATTGTGAAAGTTTTATTTGAAATATGATATTAGAATTTTATAATAAATATCAACATGTGGCAACGGAGAATCTTATCCAAGAATCTTATCTGAAATTTGAGATCTTAATGTTATAACAAAATATGGACACGTGGCAACTGAAAATCTTATCAAAATTAATGGTTTAAGAATAAAAAAATATAAAATAAATTAAAGTGAATAATAATTGTCCTTGCCCTTGCCCTTACCCTTCGGGGTGGAAGTCTCACACTTAATAAATGGAAGTTAGGCCAAGTGGAAGCCAATTGGGCTTCAAAATCGATTTGGGCATTGAATATTATATTTAATTGTCAAAAAGATGGGTCTTGGACCTTTAGATATTTGGGCACTTTCAGATTTAAATTAAATTTTTAGTTTCGAAATAATAATTTTTTATTACTTCAGATTAGTTTAATTAACTGTTTTCTAACAGTTGTGACTTTTCTAATAAGGTTTAAGATGTTTATTTAAATCAAATAAAGCCTTATTCGTAAAACACAGAAAAAGCATTCTACAAGTACATTTCATCTTGTTTGAGAGGAAAACAAACAAAGTTAAGTCCTAGTGCTAGGGCTTAGAACTTCAAGCACCGAGAAGGGGTGAAATTACTGTCTTTAAGACATTGCATCAAATCTGCAAGCCTCTATCTTGAATCCAAGCCAGTTTCATTTGTTATTTGTTTACTGTATTTTGAATTACAATTTGTTATAAATACAATTTCGTTGATTTATATTTATATATATATATATTGTTAATATATAATTATTTTAAATAGTCACTAATTGTTGTTTTTCCAAAAAAAAACCTGTCATGACTCGTTTAATAAACAGGTGGGTTTCGGGTTAATTCGTCAACTCACTAAAATACCTATGTAATCCATTTATTAAACAAGTTGTATTAACCCGTCTAACACCCATAGTCAGTTTCTTTGTTTCTTTCTTCATTTTCTTAATTTATCTCATTTTTTATAATTTTTTATTCTCTTTCATACATTTAGAAAGGTAGAATGTAATAACTGCAATTTACTTGGTTAAATTATCAAATTCAGGTTTGTTATTTGTTTATGTTTTTTTAACTTGTGAATATAAGATGTGGGTCATTGTAACTTATTTTTTTTCTTTTTTTTTCTTTTTTTATTACCCAATACTCAATTTATGCAAGTGATTCTTGTATGGGCCATGCAAGTTATTCTTTTTTATTTATTTGTTTTTTATTTTTACCCAATATCCAATTATGCAAGTGATTTTGAAAATAAAAAAAATACTAAATTTTACATAATAAGAAGTCACTTTTGGTCTATGTGGTTTATCACTTTTACCATTATGGTTCCTGTGGTTTCAATTTGATCATTTTTTTCCCTTTAGTTTCAATTTGAACAATTCAAGAACAATTCTCAATTTCTATTAAAAAAAATTAACGGCTAACAACAAAACACTCATTCAATGTTTGGGGTCATTCTTAATATGGGCCATCGAATTTTAATTTCATCGATTTACACCCCATTATTTTCAAATCTGACTAATTTAAACATTCCGTTAAATTGACCATTCAACCAACTATTAACTGATGACGTAACAACTGTGAGGCCCACCAATTCCTTTAAAAAAATTAAATCAATTATATAAAATGATAAAATAACATAAAAACAAAAATAAAAAGTTTAAACAAAACCCAAACCCCAGCCCCACCCTGACGTTCCCTATCCCCTTCGCACAGCCACACCATAACCACACAGATACTGCACTTTAAAGCCCTCATATTGGTCTCTCTCCCTGTGTAAATTTACACCCATTTTCTCCAATCCCAACAACAAACACCAAGCACACCCAAAACTCACATATACTCTTAAACACTCGACCACGAACTTCACAAATTACATTAAAAATAAAAACTTTGAGGAGAACAATAACTACCCATCATGGAATTGGGCATGAAATTGGGTTCAGAATTGAGAGTGGAATTTGATTTTTGATATGGATTTTCGATCACAATTGGGGCAACATTGACTGGTTTCTTCTCCTTAGGCAAAGGCGGGGGCGAGATGGAAAATAAAAATGAGGACGTGGCAGCTTAGCTGTACAAAGGGTTCGGCGATGGCAGCAGTAAGAGCAGCCCCTCCAACTCCAAACTCAGCCACCATGCTTTTTCCACCACCACCCGCATATCATCATCAAGATCTCTACGCTTCTGCTTCCGCTTTAGGAATGAGGCCAGCAAGAGGGGCTTGGATGATACTTCTTCATCACGGTCAGCCACCACATTGATGATGATGTCGTGTCTTAGAGCATCTCCAAGAGAGATGTCAAATGCCAAACATCAAATTTAAATTTGATGGCTGATGTGGCAATTTGAGAGCATCTCCACCCATAAGGGCTAAGTCTAAGGCAAGGGCTGCCACTATTCACATGAATAGTATCAGTCTTTGCATTTGTGGTTCCACCTATGAGGGCAAAGTCTAGGACAAGTCTAAGATAATTACTATTCATTGTACTTTATTTCCTATTTTTTTATACTTTAAACCATTAATTTTGATAATCTTTTGTAATTAAATTTTTGGATAAGATTTTCACCTTATAAAATTGTGTCACGTGTCCCATGTCAGATACGATTTTCAGATATTTAAAAAAAAATTATAATCTCAGATTTCAGATAAAATTTTCACCCTCTAAAATTGTACCACGTGTCCAATGTTAGATAAGATTTTTCACCTTCTAAAATTGTGCCACGTGTCCCATGTCAGATAAGATTTTCAGATATTTTTAAAAAATTATAATCTCATATTTCAGATAAGATTTTCATCCTCTAAAATTGTGTCACGTACCATCTTTATCTTCTAAATCCTTCTATAAAACTACACCATCAACTCATACCTCTCACACCATCTCTTATTTATTCCTTCATTTCTCATATTTTACAAAACACATTCTACTCTCAATGTCAAACTTGTCGAGGGTGTTGGAGAGGCAACAAAAACAAAGGGAGGAAATCCAACGTAGACGTGCTCAAGAAGATCGGGATGCCGATGAAGAAGAGGAACAAATGCTTGCAGCAGCGGTGTGTATGATGGATCAATCAAGGCAACACCGTCGTCGTCGTGCCCCGAATGTGGACAGACGTAGAGAGTCTCGGGGTAAGAATCTCATGGAGCATTATTTTATCCCAAATTCGTTATATCATGCTTCTAAGTTTCGAGAGAGATATAGAATGCAACCACATTTGTTCCAAAAAATTATGCATGATATTTGTCATTACGACACATACTTCATTCAAAAGCATGATGTTGTTAAAACTTACAGCTGCTTTGTGGATACTTGTTTATGAGGCATCTGCAGAGCAGGTGGATGAGATTGCAAGAATGGGAAAATCTACTATCCTAGAGTGCTTGGTGAGATTCTGTGATGCAGTGAAAAATTTGTACACGAGGGAGTACCTTCGCAAACCCACGCCAAGGGACCTGCAACGGCTTCTACAAAAAGGCGAGGCTCGAGGTTTCCCAGGAATGATTGGAAGCATCGATTGCATGCACTAGAAGTGGAAGAATTGTCCTACTGCTTGGCAAGGAGAGTACGGGAATCGGAAGGGCCAAAAAAGTATAATTTTGGATGTCATAGCTTCATTCGACTGTTGGATTTGGCATGCCTTCTTCGGGGTTGCCGGATCTTAGAATGACCTCAATGTCCTTGGTCAATCCCCGGTGTTCGACGAGGTATTGCGAGGTCATTCCCCCTAGGTCACGTACCAAATCAACAATTCCGTTTACTCTAGTGCGTACTACCTTGCCGACGGAATTTATCCTAGGTGGACGAAATTCGTGAAAACAATTCCGAATCCCCAATCCGAGAAGGAAAGAAGCTTTGCTTCCTTTCAAGAAGGTTACAGGAAAGACGTGGAGAGGTGTTTCGGTATCTTGCAAGCTCGTTGGGCAATTATTAAGGGTGCTACTCGGATGCTAGATGAGGAGGTGCTGCGGAGTATTATGATGACTTGCATCATCATCTACAACATGATTGTGGAGGATGAGCATGACTATGATGCTCCAGAGGTGTTTGAACCCGATCCAATGAACACAGCGTTGACAAGAATATATGAAAGCCCGATTGGACCAAATGGACTACCAATGGAGCCAGAACCGTTACTTCGGGATGGTCAATTCAACAACCCCATGATTGATCGGTATCAAGAAATGCAATCTTCATATGTTCACAAGTTACGTCAAGGTGACTTGGTCGAGCACTTGTGGGAGATGAAAGGCAATCACAATGGATGAAGTCAAGATTAGTGCTTTGTTTGTAATTATGCTTTGTTTTTAATTATGCTTTATTTTGTGTGTGGTGTTTTTTGGAATGATGCTTTTTATTATTATTATGCTTTTATGTATGGTTTGTTTTGTGTGTTGTTTGCAATAAATTAAGGTTTGTTTTTAATTAATATTTGTTTTGATGCTCAAATATTTTTAATAAATATTCATTTTATTTAATGCTTTTTTGATTGAATAAAAAGGAAACAATACAACAAATTAAAGGATAATACAACAATACAACATATGGCCAAGGTGTTTCAATACAACCTAATGGTTTTCATCATTTAACCAATCCATATTGCTAGGTCCGTCGTCATGGAAAAATTTTCTTCTCATCACATCCCTTCGTCTTAGCTTCCAATAGGCCTTTGTTTCGGGAGACATATGACTCGTATCCATGGCCATGATTTTCATCTCTCTATCATCCATGTCTTTTTCTTGTGCCTTATGTTGTTGAATAACAAATGCTTCCTCTCGTGCCACGTCCATTTCATCTCTTTTCAAGTCTCTCTCCATTCTTAGTGAGGTGTTCTTAGCTATTTGCTCCAATAATTGTACACATTCAGTGGTCGAAGTGCCCCCTCTCTTGGCCTTTGCCGCCTTTCTCCCAAAAGGTCTCGGGGGACGTGGCACAAATGGTGACTCCGTTTCCATTGGAGAGTCCAATGGCGAATCGGTTGATGGCGAATCGTGGAGCGGCATCTCATTCATCACAACCGGCGGACCAATGGGAATAATTCTGAATCTCGAACAATCCTTCACAACTTCCCAACATTGGAAATGCACGAAATTTTTTTTGCCTTGCCCCGTGGCACCGAACCACATTTGTGCTTGTATGATCTATTAAAAATAAATAATTGAAGTGCAAGAAAAAAATATATTATGCAAGAAAATATAAACTATTTTGAAATGCAATAAAATTGATTATGCAAGAAAATATAGACAAATTGGAAATGCAAAAAGAAAAAAAAAGATTATGCAAGAAAAAGAAATAGAATATGCAATTATAAAAAAAAAGTTACATTAAATTGATTAAAATGGCAATTATAAATAATTTACCTCATCGGATAGATTTTGACCGCTTCGAATATTATCCCTTGCTTTTGTCAAAGCATTTCTCCATTTCCCTAACTCCTTATTCAGAAGTTTCCATCTACTAGATAAGGTCATTTTGGTCCGAATGGAACCTGATCTTTGACAAAATTCTCCATGAATTTTGCTCCACATATGATGGAACTTCATCTCATTGCCCGTGATAGGGTCATGACTAACGTTCACCCAAGAATGACACAACACAACATCTTCATGAGTTGACCACGAGCCTCCAACTTCGACAGAAGATGCCATTTGTTTTTTTTATACAAATGGAAAGTAGTAGAAAAATGTGAGTGGAGAGTAAACAATATTGGAAGGAGAAGAGTTTGTATGGAGAATTGGTGTGGAAAGTGAAAAATGTGAGTGGAGAGTAAAAAATATTGAAAGGAGAAGAGTTTGAATTGAGAATTGGTGTGGAAAGTGAATAATGTTAGTGGAGAGTAAAAAATATTGGATTGGAGAAGAAATTGTATGAAGATTTGGTGTGTAAAGTAAATAAGATGGTTAGGTATTTATAGGGAAAAAATACAAAATTTTTTGGTATTTTTTAAAAAAAATTCAGAATTTTTCAGAATTTTTCGAATTTTTTGCAATTTTTAAGCCAAAAAATGAGGACCGTCGGATTCTGGAAAAATAACGATCGGAGAGTCCTGTCGCGCCACGTGGCAAATGCCCTTTGGATTCTGTTAGGTGTGACGTCATCGCTGGCGTCGGTGTGCATAAGTCAAATTTTTTACCGTTGGCGCGTGAATTACATGCGCCAACGGTAAAAAAATTTGACTTACCTTCTTGACATCGTGACGTCACAAAACTCGTTTTGGACCTCGGGCTGAAGTTGCCCTTGGGCCTACCCGGCTGGTGGGACCCGCTCTTGCCCGAGCCGCTTCTCTGCTGGACATCATTTGGGCTGCCTCGGGGCCTTTTGCCCGGGTCTTGTGCAGAGTGGAGCTGCTCGACATATTGTAAAACTCTTTATCCAACCAAGATGTCAAATATACATTTTATTTTATTATTTTTAAAAGGCAGGTGGGCTCGATATTTAAGAGTAAAATATTAAATAGAGTTAAGAACTATACATGGAAGAGGAGAGAAGAAAGTGAGCTCAGCATTAAAATAATTAAAAAAAATAAAAAGACATCTCAACATCTTGGCGTCAATTTTGACAGCAAAAGTGAAGGGTGTCAATCCAACTAGGATTTGGCATCACGGTTGGAAGGCTTAAAATGTCTTTTTCTTGGGTTAAAACTTGCCACGTTGGAATTGTCATTTCGGTTGGAGATGCTCTTATGACGCAAGAGGCACCATCTGAACATCGGGGTGGGCCTAGGTTTTGGGTTTTGTTTAAACTTTTTTTAAATATTATTTTATCATTTTATATAAGTGATTATTTTTTAAGGAATTGGTGAGTCCCATAATTTCCACATCATCAATTAACGGCTGACCAAACGATCAACCTAACATAAGGCTTAAATTTGTTAAATTTGAAAATCACAGGGTGTAAATTGATGAAATTGAAATTCGGTGGCCTATATTGAGAATGACCCCAAACATCGAAGAGGTGTTTTGTTATTAGCCCTTTTTTGAACTTTTGTTACATATGGAAGGGCAATTTGGTCAATAAATTATAAAAAAATTATTTCCTTTAAAATCAAATATATAAAATGATAAAATAACATCAAAATTAAAAAAGTAAAATTAATTTCCTTACCCACCTCAATCTCACGCACCGCCTACACCACCTCCTCTCTCTCTCTCTCTCTCTCTCTCTCTCTCCCCGTTCTCTTCCTCCATCTTTCTAGCTCAACACCCCGAGATGTCCTTGGCATCCATTGCGGTTTTCCCCAAAAATTAGGGTTTTGTTTGTTGTGCGATTTTCCCGTGAAACAACAACTACAGTTTCCTAAGTCGAATTTTGGATTCAATATGTGTGGGTATAGTAAATTGAATTCTCATAACCCAAATTATTTCTCTCCCCCTCTCACTAAAATTGGTTATGGATTAGGCGGGCTGGGCAGTTTCTGGGATTGGGGTGGTTTGCAGGCGGAGAAAGAAGAGTGCTGGGTTTTGGGGAGTATGTTGGGGTGGCTAAGGTAGGCTGGTGGGGGTGGTCGGGGGTTGGTGAAGGCGGCTAACGACAAAGGGGTTCTGTTAACGTTATAAATTTAACTTTAGTTTTTAAAATTATTTTCGAAGGTAATTTATTGTAATTACATTTTTAGTACACAAGGATTCCACATCAACAAAAAAAGGGGTCCATGTTTTCCAGATAAGCATTTAAAAGATTTACTAATTTATGGACCAGATTGTCCCTTCACAAGTACCAATAGTTAAAAAAAATTGACTGAAATTGAAGATTGTCCTTAAATTACTTCAAATTGAAACCACAGGACAAAATTGATCAAATTGAAACCACACGGATCTTAGTGATGAAAGTGATAAACCATAGGAACTAAAAGTGACCTTTTACCTAAACCTTATTTGTCTACCTTTTTAGCTTGCTAGTTACTAATTGCTACCATTTATTGACCGAAAAAAAAGTTAGGGCTAACATCAAAAAACACTCTGAAGATTTGGGGTCATTTTCAATATGGGCTCTCAAGTTTTAATTTCATCAATTTACACCCGATGGTTTTCAAATCTAACTAATTTAATCCTTTAGTTAAGTTGACTATTTGGGCAAATGTTAATTGATGACCTGTTCACTGTGGGACCCACCAATTCCTTAAAAAAAATTAATAAGTCAATTATATAATATTATAAAATAAAATTTTTAAAAAACTTATAAATAATAAAAACCTTCCTCTCTCCCTTTCTCTGTCCACTTCTCATCCCAACTCTCCCACCCCATCCCCCTCCAACGAATCCAACCACCCACACCTCCTCTCCAAAGTGCAGCTCCGCCATCTACTACTCATATGCACCTAATACCAAATTCTACACACATGCATCTTCATATTTTTTATGTTACTTTTCGTCCTTTAATTCTCTAAATTGGTTTTTGGGTTTGTCAAAAACCAGCCTAAAAACAATTAACCAACACCAAAAATAAAAGGCTTATTATCACAAAACGTCCCTGAGGTTTGCAAAACTATCAGATTGCGTCCTTGCCGTCAGATTCTTCAAAAAGTCTGTTAAGTTGATGATGTGGCACATATGTGGGTCCCACATATCTAATAATATGACGTCATGTGGATTTAATAAAAAATACATTTTAAAAAATAATTTCAAATTATAAACCATTAAAAAAAACTTTAAAAAATTATAAACCAAAAAAAAAAAAATCACCACCTCCTCCATTGCACCAAATCCCCACATCCTTTGTCCAAAAAAAAAAGCCCTCATATCCAGCCTCTTCCATGTCCCAACCTGCTATCCCAAATCAACAGCCAACCCAAACCCTGATATGCTAAGAACCTCACCCACTACCTGTCTAATCTCCACCACCAAAGACCAAAATTGGATGATGGTTAGTGAAGGCCAAATGAGTGGGTTGGGTGGGCTTAGTGGTTGCTTGGAGGGGAGGGGGGTTGGAGTTTAGGTTGGTTGCTGTCAAATAAAGAGAGCATGGAAGAGAGACAAAAAGGGAGTGAAAAGGAGGAAGGCAAGGCAGTGGTGCGGAGGGTGGGTGAGAATAGGTGCGGCTGTTGGAGGTGTGAGAGGGAGAGAAAGAGGAGATGTGGGTGGGAGGGAGGAGAAAAAGGGGGAAGGGAGAATGGTGGGGGTTGGAGTTTAGTGCAATGGAGAAGATGATGGTGATTTTTGTTTTTGTTTTTGTTTTAATATGTTTTCTTTTCTTTTAAGTTTTTTTAATTTTTTTATAAGTTTCAAATGTTTACTTTATTTAATCTACGTGACGTCATATTATTGGATATGTGAGATCCACATATGTGCCACATCATCAACTTAACAAGCTTTTTGACAGAATATGACAGCAAAGACCATTTGTAAGGACACTTATTGACCTTAAGGACCATAAATGACAACAACAACCAAAAAAAAAACAAACAAAACATAAAGTACACAATCTAAAGTTTCGCAAACCTCATGACATTTTGTGATAATAAGCCAAAACAAAATCAAAAAGGGCAATGTTGTTCCCAATTTTAATTTGTGGTCTTGCATTGTTTTAGAAATTTGTGGGTGCTTCAAAAGCCATAAAAATAATGAATTTAAAGTGCATAGCAACTGAGAATAAAAATAAAAAAAGCAAAGCTATAAGGAGAACAAGGAATTCTTCCATTTCATCTCAAATCAATATATAGCTCCCTTGAAGAATAAAAAAAACCCACACCAAATGATCGAAAAGCCACAAACGTTAACTAAGCGCCCCACAAAAGTACTTAATTAAATCAACAAAACTAATTAATTAATTAACAACTCTCTGATTCAACTGATCTGAGGCCTCATGGCTACTTTCTTTGCTCTCACTACGGTGCACTTAATGATAATGGTTGCTTTCTCCCTTCCTAGCCTCACTCATTTACACCAGCGGGGCCTTCTCGGCAGCCTTGTCGCCCTTGCCATTTTCTTCGGCCTCCAGTCAGAGAGGAGGTACGGATGGTGGCTGGACATGTAGGAGGTGTGAGGGGAGATGAGTTGGGAGAGCCGGGAGGAGAAGGGGGCGGAGAGAGAGAGAGAGAGAGAGAGAGAGAGGAAGGTTTTTTATAAGTTTTTTTTTTCAATGTTATTTTATTTTATTATATAATTGATTTTTTATTTTTATTTTTAAGAAATTGATGGGTCCCACAATGGACATATCATCAATTAACGTCTAACTAAAGGAAGGCTTAAATTGGTCAAATTTGAAAACCAACAAATGCAAATTGATGAAATTAAAACTCCAGGGCCTATATTAAGAATGACCCTCTTTTGACGTTATCCCAAAAAGTTACTAGTTGCAACATTTGTTATCGGAGCTTTGTTCTTTATGAAGTTTATGGTCATTTTAACTTTGTCATTTGGTTTGGAGATCTATTCTTTTTCAAGTTTTAAATTTAGCATTGTCATTTGGTACCAAAATTGAATCTTATTGCCTGGGTTCATCATTTTCTTGAGGATTTTTGTCAAGCATCATTTGGTTTCAAAAATTTAACCTACTCAAAAATCATGATTTTTTATTTATTTTAAACATGAATTTTTAAATACTGATTTTAAGATATAAAAAAATGGAAATTAAAATTAGAAAATTAAATACTATTTTATTTCGGTTAATGTTTATTATTACATTGCTTAAAAATAGGTTAGAAGTACATAAAAATTTGTATTTGCAAGGGAAGAATAGGACAAAATCATAAAATTCAAATTATTTAGTGTGCCAAGTGATGTCAAACAAAATCGACTGATTGGAATGTAATGATTTGAATTTTGACTAAAAAAAGTATATTAGTTTTTCTTTTATAGGAATTACGATAAATTAGTTAACTAGATACACATTATCCGAAATGAATCTGGATTCTCTGTTTGGATTTTCTCTGTCATGATTTGCTTGACTTCATATGTCATCTCATTAAAATTTAATTCAAGGGTCTTTAAGTTGACACATCATCTTTGGAACAAAATCCAATTTTCTCATAATTAAAAAAGAAAAAAAGAACCATAATTGAAAAGTAGGAGTAATTATGGTAGAGATAATCCAAGCAGAGGATCCGAACCCATTTTAGATACAGGTAAGATTTTGTATATTTATAATGACTAGATACAATGAATAATTTGAATACAAATTTATAAATAAACTCCTAGACATGTGCACTATTTAAACATAGAAACACACTTCATTCTCAACTTCTCCAATACAATTTGAAACCTATGTGTATGTTCCTTTCTCAATACACGGAAGTATTTGGTATTGTTAATAATCAGTAAAAAAAATTCAATTGTATAATTTTAACTATATTCCTAAATTTGAAATCATTCCTCGAAATAGATTCAATATTACAATGTATCTAATCATTCAATTATGTTCTATTTGGTAGTTAGTTTTTCTAACCAATTTAAGGTGGTTGTTAAAACACAAACAAACTTTACTTTCTCTTTGTTTTTTTTTAGAGAACAAAAACAAACTTTTTAAAAACTCTTTATCCAAAGTGAATCTAGGGTCCATTTGGATAAAATGATTTAAACCAAGAGCTCATTGGTGTATGACAATAAAGTTAAATATAAACTATATCGACAAAATGCATTTGAACATAAAAAAATAACTATAACACGACTACACTAAAAATGAGTGAGTAGCCATAACTTCTAAGTTCCGGGTAATTTAAATTCGAAATTTGAACTCTGAAGTTCAATCAAAGACCTAAATTTGGGATTAAAGCTCGAATATCAAGTGCATTGCAAGAATGAAACTGGCATTCTTAAAGAATTGCTAAACCCTTCTCGTTTGGATAGTATGTGATATGGATTGATGCTTCATATAAATCATACCCTAAAGTGGTAGAAATTGAATTGGCTTTACTTACCAAGCGTCA
The DNA here is from genome assembly GCF_029339155.1 of Prunus mume. Classification (NCBI taxonomy): domain Eukaryota; kingdom Viridiplantae; phylum Streptophyta; class Magnoliopsida; order Rosales; family Rosaceae; genus Prunus; species Prunus mume. The sequence goes on from NC_142699.1 coordinate 43,169,011, forward strand.
AGTTCACATACCTTTCAACTTTTCACTCGTTAGTACACGTAGCACTTGCTGCTTTGACTTCAATCAAGATTCAAATCAAAACTCAAAAGTTCCAATTTTTATTTTTCTTTTTCACATGATGATGCCAAACAAAGCTTACTTTAAAAGTACAACAAATTCAAGCGAAAGAAACATCTAACCCGAAAAACACACCAAAAAAATAAACACACACAAAAAAAAAAAAAAAAAAAAAAAGAGCAGTGAACAACCTAACAATCCCAGTTCGTCACCGACGTTGACTTTCCATTTTTCCACCCAAATCTGAAACCTCATTGGTCTGTCACTGTTTGCATGCTCCAATCGGTGACAGGCCAGCGCACAAAGACCGTGTTGTGTAAACTCAAAGCAAAAAAAAAAAAAAAAAAAAATAATAATAATAATAATTAAACAAAAATATTTCCAGACGAGAGAGAGTTAAAGAAGCTCTTTCGTTAAACATGCCCACAAAATTTATCTCTCTGCATATTCCTCGCATCTTTGGGAACTCGAATTCTCATCAAAGCAGAAAAACGAGGATTTAGAATTCGAATCCTCGCATTCTCGGCTTCTTAAATTCCCAAGTTTTCCTTCTCTGTTTCCGTGTTTGTGCTTCAATCAATCAGTTTTGGAGAGAGAGAGAGAGAGAGAGGTGGAATTGATTGAGCTCCGGTGAGTGTGGATCTGGCAGGCGAAGCCAATTGAAGCCTCAGATCAATGCTTTGTTCGGAGGCAATTTAGGTCCCGTCGTATCTATAATTCGGTTAGTTAAACCTCATTTTTTGTATATATATTTTTCAGCTCAAATTTTGAATTGACAAGATCTGAGCCCTGTCTGCGTTTGTATTATCTTTAGTTGAATTTGATTCCTTTTAGGGTTTTTACGAGGATCTTAGCTGGTTTTTGAAGTTTTTATATGATTTTGGTTGTTCTAAAGGCAAGATCTGCTTCAGTTATACTGATTTTCGACTGGTAGATGAGTTTGCTGAGGTATTTGATCGAATTGAGCTCCCATTTCCCTTCTATTTGGTTGCTAAGAAAGTGGCATAGGAAAAAGAAAAGAAATTGGGAATATATAAAGATGGTTTAATAATATGGTCTTCTTGGGGATTCGAAGGCGAATCTATTTTGAGAGTTTAATCTTGTCACGTATAATTCGTTCTCAATGATTGTGTTTAGATTAGGCATACTAATAAGTCACCAAGAATGTTAATTAGTTTTTAAGAGGGCATGTAATTATTGGATGTAGTTATAAATTGTGGATTATTTTATTATTTTATTTCTGTAGATTTTGATTGTTCTGTCGAGTGTGACGGCGGGACAAATTGATGAAGAACGGGATGATAGAATGCAGTGTATGCCATTCAAAGTTGGTTTCCCCGAATACTAAAGCTTTCTCGAGGGCATATGACCGCCACAAGAGCAGGTTATCGTCCAAGCAACGTGTTCTCAATGTCCTCTTGGTCGTTGGTGATTGTATGCTAGTCGGTTTACAGGTTTGCTTTCATATATGGACTTTTTCCTTATCTTTCATCAAATTTTTTATTACAAAACAAAGTATTCAAATTCCAGTAGTGAAGTTTATTATATTTGAAATCGGGAATTTTTAAACATGTATTTGATAATTCAGTTTTCCAATATTTTCTGCATGATTTAACAAGGTTGAGCATGTTTTCTCAACTACCAAGGTCGCTACCAATGTCATTATTGTTGTTATTACTGTTGTTACTTCCATTATCTTTACCATTCCTGCCCTTAGAAACTCCTGTAACTTTTGTTGAATTTGATCTGATTTAACTTATCAATTTCATTTCTTTGTTGTGGGCTATGAAGATAGTTTAAATATCAAACATGTTAGAAAGCATATAAAGATTGGAATCAAGTTGATTGATCATATTGTAGAAGCAATAGCACTAACAACTGTTTCAAAAAGTCCTTTTGAATATTTCTTTTTACTTTGTGCGATCTTGATAAGGATTTATGAAGTAAGCTGCAAGTCGATGCTATAAATTTTTTGTGCAGTTCTTCATCCCAATTTTTTTTTCACCTGACATGGCTATTTTTTTACTTTCTCTACCAGCCTATTCTGGTTTATATGTCCAAGGTCGATGGAAAATTCGAATTTAGCCCAATTAGTGTAAACTTTTTGACAGAGGCTGCAAAGGTTCTATTTGCTGTTGTCATGCTACTGTTGCAGGTATTGTCAACATCTTTTTCCTCTCCCTTACTCAAATATGCATGAAAATATTTATGCCTTTTGATTTCCACTTTTATTAAAAACAAATATGAGGTGTTTTATTAGTAAAATCTAATTCTCCAAGAGAAAGAAGATTTCAGATTAAGTTACAGTTATTCCCCAGTGCTGTTAAGTTCCAGCATCTTCTCTGGGTTTTGGTTCAAACTGGATTAAGGTCCAATATGAAGTTTACTCAAAATTTTAAACTGTGCTGTCAAAGGCATCAACTCCTGTATGGTGTGCTTAGGTTCTGAGATGAGGCTAGAAAATACCTTAATGCCATGTGAGGTGCAGTTACTTGGTTTAGCGCCCTTTTTATGCATGGTTGAGAACTTAGGAGCTCCCTCGTATTGAAGATAGTGAAATTAATTATGCCAAAATGACAAACTTGCATACACGTTTTTTTTTTTTTTTGGTAAGTTTAAAATTTAAGGGTAGAATTGTATATGAAAAGAGACATCTGGTGTGGAGGGAAAGAGATGAATGATAGTTGGTAATAATGCTCGCTTTCTAGATTATACTATGGGTATTTTGTGAAGTACTTATGATTCTTTTATTTGTAATGGGCTTAATTTGTTTTTGTTCTTATTGACGTTTTCTTTAATTCTGCAGGCTAGGAATCAGAAAGTTGGGGAGAAGCCTCTTCTCTCAATTTCAACATTCGTGCAGGTTGCCTTTCCACTGACATTACAGTTGTTGCTTTTTCTAAGCTCTTGTTTTCATAACGTTTATGTCTGTTCATGATATTGTAACAAATGGAAGTTGGTCCCTCCTTTAGTTTGTTCTGCGTGGTTGCTTATTAGGAAGCATTATGTGATCCTTTAGTCTTTTTTTTCCTTTTCATTTCCTTTTCAGTATCTTGTTTTGCTCATAAGCTTGCTGACACTTTAGAGTTTATATATTTAGAAGGGAAACACGGTCGTTTGTGATCCAATAAGATTATTCTTCTCTTTTCGCAGGCGGCTAGGAACAATGTGCTTCTTGCTGTTCCAGCATTTCTTTATGCTATTAATAACTATTTAAAGTTCACCATGCAGGTAAAGTAATTTTGTAGATCCTCTTAGCATTCATCTCTGTGTTCGGTTGGCATATATGATTAAATTTGAACTTTTCAAATTATAGTATGATTGATGGGACTCATGCTATTCCTATAGAGAAGTTGTGATATGACCAAGGTTTTTAGCTCTAAGGATTCTCCCTCATGTAGTTTTTGAGCCCTTCTGAAAGGATGTATTGAATCTCACAGGTCTACTTATAAAAAGGGGCTTTTGCGGTGTTAAGGTCTAAGTAATATTCTAAAAAGGGACGCACAAAACAAAATTCTTGGATAGAGATATGCGTCCATGCACTACACCACACTTTGTGTGCGACATGATATATTCATACTGCAACTGCTTAGTTGCCTAGGAGGGAGTGCCAGCTACCAGATTATTTATACCTTGTAATTCTTTTGAATAGTATGAGCTACCAGAATTTGCTATTGCTTAGGCTTTATGGGAATTTTTACATGTAATGCTACTAGGTCATCCAAAGTTTATCCTGATATTCATCGGACGTTTCCTATTCATCGATTTTGGAGAGCTTTATCAATTGATTACTGTTCATAACATAACCTTATTTATTTTGCAGCTATATTTCAATCCTGCAACCGTGAAGATGCTCAGCAATTTGAAGGTACTATTAGTTTCATAATATTTATTATCGGTATCTTAGTGATGTTAACGATCATTTCATGACTTGCTTAGCCTTGCTTTTGCCCGGGAATGCCTACTATCTTAAACCTCTTAACAACAATATTCTCACTTATTTTAAATAAACATAAACATAACCTAATAGCCTGGATACCCTAAGGGATTGTGATACAGTTGAAGACTGTCACCAATTCCTCTATGTGTTAGGCGCATCAATATTATCTGGACTTACTACTCAATAAATTAGAGCATACTTCAAATCAACAAATAGGCTTCAATTTATTACTTATGTACATATATCTTCAATGCATGAAGATGGAATGCGCACATTGTTTTCAAACCTTATTTTGAAACAAAGAGAAACCAAGAGATATTAACAACTTGGTAGGACTTAATTTCTCACTTCATACTTAACTTATAAGAGCCATAGCAAGGAAGAGTCCCTGAACCATACGAAGTCCAAAGGGCAGACCAGAAACTTACTTGATCCCAAGGTCGCATATCCATACCTACTCCTGAGTAATCCAAAAAAATCTTTCTATTCTGCTCAACCCAAAAAACTGCCAATACCCTGCAATTCCGAAGACTTCTACCTTTCATGTTCAGTGGTTTCTTATATGTTTATATACACAAGCCGTTTTGGAATTTATCTATAGGGATCCCTCTTAATAGGTTCTCTGTCTCTCCCTCTCCCTGTATATATATATATATATATGATATGGTTAACTGCGAGAATTTGTGATATATGCAAAAAATATATGTACTACAAAAAACAAATACATATATTGCAAAGTTGTGGCTAGCTGAAATGAGATTTATGATTTTAGTACAATAGCTTATTTTCTGTGGCAATGTGTTGGTCTTTCATGTAAAATATTTAGGGTATGTGAGTGTATCGCTTTCGTAACAAACCTGTTTGAGTAACCCTTCTTTGGTCCTTCCACGCCTATGGTTCCCTCTTCATTTTGAGCTGGTTGAATACATCTGGCGAGGAAGATATTTTTCCCAGTGCTCAGTGGTAGGACTCTTTCTGAAACAGGTCCTCTTGGGGGGAAGCTTCTGCATTATGCATTTACTTCCTACAATCAGTCTCATAAAAGATGCATTATTCCAGCCTCTTGAAACTATTGTTTTCATGCCTTCTCTCTTCAATTTTACTAGAGCAATTAAAAAATGTTTCATGGACAACCAACCCAGTGTTAGTGGCATGAGATGTCTGACATGGTGACCTCAATGAAAAAAATACCCTGCACACTGGTGTTGGTTCCACAGGAGTTGCTTGCCATGCATATTTATTGGGCTTGAAAAGATATGCTAAGATAGTTTTTGTTTCACTTAGTTTCACCTGTAGAAATTCTGCTGTTCGTTTTAACAAATTTGATATATTCTTGTCTTAAATTAATCAGTTGTTAAATTTCTGGAGTTTGATGGACATGCAGGTGTTGGTGATTGCTGTTTTATTGAAAATGATAATGAAACGCGATTTTCAATAATTCAGGTTAGTATCCTAGTTTCTTAGTCTTTTGAGCCAGAAAAAGAAGGAACTTTTACTACTTGTACGTGTATGTTCTTTTCTGGTTCCTACTAGGTGGGGGAGGGGGGAGTAGTCACTTGTAGAACTTTGGATGAACTTATTTGAACATAATCCTTTTGATGCTATGCTTTGTTATATGGTATCAAACTGATATTACTTTGATACAGTGGGAAGCCCTTGCTTTGTTGCTCATCGGGATTAGCGTAAATCAGTTGCGATCTTTACCAGAGGGTTCCACTGCTTTAGGTCTTCCAGTTTCAACAGGCGCATATGTATACACATTGATCTTTGTAAGTGATTTATGATATTTTGTTGTTTTTACTAGTGAATGTCATGCTGTTTAACATGCGCCTTTAGGTTAATAACTATATCATCATGTTGACTTATCTTAGATTCATTTTATAGGTAACAGTTCCATCCTTGGCCTCTGTTTACAATGAGTATGCTCTGAAGAGCCAATATGACACTAGTATATACCTCCAGGTGAGATATAGGATTTTATAATTTTCTCATGAAAGTAACTGGTGTTATTATTATAGAATGTTGAGGAATTGGTTTTCTAAAGGTAGCAAATGGCCATTTGCTTATGTACTTGCAGTCAGTGATCTAGTACCAATTTGGATCTTGATTACTGTTTTATGATTTTATTTTGGGTGGAGCTATCTATTCTGTTTCTCTTAAATTTACTGATTGGTTTATGGATATGGTTGGGCTTGGGCTGGAATTTGCAAATGATGAGCATGCCATATAATCTCTTGGTAGCTTAGGTTATACCAAGAAAGTTGGAATATTGGCAAAATTTCTAAGGAAAATAAGGCCTTTTGCCTCAAAGTTCCGGTATTTCACTGTTGTTGAAGCTTGTTGACAAGCTGGCAACGTATCGCTGAGATGTCGGCGATAAGGTGGAAGGACATACCCTTTTCCACTTGTTTTGGTTTCTATGCATGTCCTCATCTAAGATCAATTGCCTCAGTGTGAACCTAGAGCTTCATAAACATATCTTAGCAGCTTTTATCTCAATTTTCTCATTGTTTATACTTTGTTAAATTCATGTTTGGACAGCTATTGAAAACTGAGAAATATAAGTCATCAATTTATCTTCTTCATTTGAAGTTATCTTTTGGCTGTGCAGAACTTATTTTTATATGGATATGGTGCTATATTCAACTTTCTAGGAATATTGGTAATGGCCATTGTTAAAGGTATGAACTACACTTTGTTTATTTGTTCTTGCAGAGAAATCAGTTTATTTATTTATTTTGATGAATAAAAAAGTCTGAAAGAAAGTCCCATGTACAGAAGTAGTACGCAACAATTTGAGAGCATAAAGCAAGTATAAAATCGAAAAGCAATGAAAGGGACTTTCATAGCTCAGAATGCCACCTATAAACATAATCCTTCAGCTATTTAAGATGGTCCACTGGCTTTGGTAGCTGTTTGTTTTAATTTTCTATTTAACCACAAGTTCTAAAGTAAAAACTGAAGGGTCTATTCACGAAATCTCTTTATTAGATGCTTTCAAAAATCTGCTGTGTCATCCTGAGATCAAAGCAGTAACTGATCTTGGCACCTGGAAGAAACAATTAACCCGAAACAGAGAAGACAACTCCTCACCTTTTCCAATCTAAAGGGTTTTTCTTAGAAAAAGATGAACTTCGCTTTTGTATGCTTCCTTACACTTATATCATCCATTTACATGCCCTTACTCTCTGAATAAAATTATGCACCAAGTCTTCTTAACAAATGCCACCACTTTGGGGGTTTTTATTCTCCAAATTTCCTTCCAAGGGGACAGTATGCATTTAAACCCTAGTTAGAGAACGTTAAGATAATTTGTAGACTCCAGTTCACTATACTTCCCATTCCTCACAAAGAATAAAAAATGCTATCACTGTTACCTCCAGCTACTGAGAACTAACTGAAAGCAATATTCAATGGTCAGATTCAAATTTATTGACTCTAGTAGCACTTGTACTTATTCAAGGAAGTCATATTGTTAGTTATATTTTTCCGATCCATATAGTTTTGGAATATAATTATTGTTTAATATAGTTGAATGGTGTAAGAGGGCCATTTCACGAATAAACTTCTTCATTGCGCTTTTGCACTGGTATTTTATGATGGAAACTTGGGAAATTTATTGTTGTAAATGGGTGTTTCGAGTCTAACCTCATGTTGTATGAATGTTCCAGGCCCAAGTAGCTTTGATATCCTTCACGGTCATTCAAGAGCTACAATGTTTCTGATAGCTAACAATGCAGCACAAGGAATTCTGTCCTCTTTTTTCTTCAAATATGCAGGTTAGTTCTCTGCAATAGCATCTTCAGGTGTAGGTGTCATGCCAATTTGTGTATGGACACATTTGCTGTAATAAAGGGATTGCTGCCGGGAATGAGAGCAAGATTCTTTTATTCAGCTTCTGCTTTCATTAACCATCACTTTTTTGTTAAATTTCATTTTTCTCGTCACTCTTCATTGAAGATGTTATTCAATATTTTCAGATACGATTCTAAAGAAGTACTCGTCCACAGTGGCCACTATCTTCACAGGCATAGCATCTGCTTTGCTGTTTGGTCATAAATTGACTATGAACTTTGTTTTAGGAATTTCTATTGTCTTCATCTCGATGCACCAGGTAACCTAATAAATGAACTCTCTTTTTTTCATTAGTTAATAAAGAGAATGAGAGAGTTTCAACACAAGAAAATGTGTAATTAAAAAGAGCTTTCTTTCTTTTTCTTCTTGTTCTTCTGATTACTTTGTGGGGTGACCTTTGTTTGTATCCATTTTCTATTTAGTTCTTTTCTCCCATTTCGAAAGTGAAAGAAGAGGAACAAAATGGGAAGCTAGAAATGATAGATGTCGATGATAAACACAGGTATCTGCTCTTTCTTTTTGCTCATTTCGGTCATATAGGATAGTGGTGTGGCATGGCAGCATTAGTTGGGAGTTAAACCTCCTTGTTCAGATGCGTACCCACTTGCTTGTACATGTTACTGTGTTCCTGTTGTGTGCTTGACAGAAACACCTAGTCAAGCACTAAACCATTGATATTGTTAGGCCTAACAAGAATAGGTCACCAAGGAATTAACGTTTTGAAGAACTTTTTTACTTTTGATACTTCGCCATTTTTATAGTATGTACTTATGATACTTGGTCATTTCTACAGTAATAATGTAATATTTGAGGCACACCTAGAGTTCTGATTCCTGCTTTGAACAATTGATTCTCTAGAAGGAAATTTGATATTTGAAATTTGGTGCCACTCTTTCATGTCTACCCCCGTTTTTTTTTTTGGGTGCGAAGGAGGGCTAAAGCCCAAACATGTCGACCCCTTCATCACCACTTATACCTCACAATAAATAGATCAAGAAAAAAGAAAAGGAAACATGGAGCCTCCAGTACGAGTTTTGGGGTTTGGGGTGGTTGGGTCAGAGGCTAGTTGTTATTATGAAGGAGAAATTCATGGAAAAATAATTTGTTTCTTTTTCTTCATGATGGTAACTAATGTAGATGCTTTTCTTGATTTAGGTCAAAGGATTCCTTTATCAATATGGCAGCAGGGGCAAATGAAGAGGTTTAGATTTGCAAATAACTTTTTTCCTTTTAAATATATATATATATATATTTTAATTTCTCACTCTTTTCTTATAAATGTACCTTTTCCAGGCTAGTCACCGAGTGGGACCCGATGAAAGACAGCCGCTTTTACCCACCTAAAGTTAATTGGAGTATGTTGTTGTTCTTTAACTATTTATTGTTTGCTATATGCATCTACTGCATAATCTATTTAACCATGTTGAGCGAAAAAATTACCAACGCCATGTTGAACAACAATTAAATTGGAGTAGTCTTTCTTACAATTTGCAGCAATTAAAATAGCTGTCACATCCAGTAACCAATTAGTAGGCCTATAGATCTTGGAAAGGCTACACTGTGCAATTTGTGTCTTATGAGACATCCACATTATTTTTGGTCGGTCGGAAAAGAACGTTCCTTTTGGTCATAAAATGTCAACGTGAAATTGGCATAACTGGGTTTTTTTCTGTACATAATCAGGCTTTGTTTTTTGCTTATTGTTGTTGTTGCAGGTTGGTTTATTTTTTCTTTGAAGGAATTCTTTTGGCAGGAATTAAACAATACAAAAGATAAGCAAGGTTCCTCAAACATTCAATAAATTAATTTGAGAAGAAATACTTTTCTACTGTTTTCGGGGATCCCTTTCCTGTGTCACAGGGTTTCCCTAAGTTGTGTAAAGCAATTTATATAAACGAATTCGGAGTATACATGCCTTTGAGTGATCCCAGTTTTTTGGCTGCAGAAGATTTGGAGAGAGAGATAAGCAACATGTCCACAGTGATTTAGTTCCTTCCTTCCTGCACTTTATCTACCAATGTGATTTGTATTAGCGTTCTTTTGTATTCTTTACGTTGGACCACATAGATATTTCACCCCAAATCTCAATTTTTGTATTTTTATTTTATTTTATACAGACTTAGATTTTGTTTTGGTAAGGAACACCTCATTCTCATTGCAATCAAACGTGTTTGAATTTTTTTCTTTTTCTTTTCTAGTGGAATCTGAGACATGTTTTATTGTTTTATTATGAGGAAAAAACTTGGCTCTTTAAAATTGAGGAGTCCCATTTTTGGTTTGTTTAGGTAATTCATCAATTTTTGGTTTGTTATAAGAAATCAAATATTGCGATGGTTGACCCTCATTTTAGGCCACCAACATCTAACTAGGATTGTGAATCTTACGCAGTCGTATAACGTCCACCACAAGGAATGTTAAAATGTCTTTGGATGTGAGTGAGTTCTTGTGGTTTCAAGGGCCATAAGCTCAAACCAGGTGATGTTTCTTGGAGTGAGAATATGGTGATATGGAGATTCCTTGGTTGTGTTTTGGAGATTCCGGTTAGGTCCTTACAGCACATGAACAATGGGGAAGTAATACTCAGAATGTCAGGCAGATGGATGGATTTCGTTTCGGAAGGCTATTTCACATGCTTTCTTACTTTGTTGCACAAGAGCATTTGATGTCGTCTGTTCTCTACCATGACAATATATCAAAACTAAGAGTCCTAGGTAAGAGATACTCTTCCAAATAATGATCTAGCTCTGGTTTAACAAGCTCACCACTTGAGTTGAATTAGAAAGTAATTTTGAATGAATGACAAACTGTTGGATTAGGAATTTCCTCTGGATTATCCAATACACTATTTTATGCATCTTGATCTCTCAGGTGTTTTCTTAAAAGCATTTTGGTATGGCTACCATGTTGAACTACTAGACGTTCACTTCTAACCAGCCAGTGTTTTCAGTTGGTTTAATTGATCCGCATCATCCAAGGATGAGTAGAACCTTTCTATTGCATAAACATTTCTTGGTGAAGTAGGTTCCAACCGTTCATACCAAACTTGGATGGTATTTCCTTCAAGATTTGGAAAAGAAGCTGTCTATGTAGACCAATTGGAGTACCACATTTTCTAGAAACCTCTCTCACATTAGATAGAAACTACTTTTTTTTTTTTTTTTTAGTACAAGCCATAGTCTAAATTTAAAGGGGAGGAGGATTTATCTCAGACACTCAACTAAAATGTCATGGGAGTTTGAACCTAAGACCTCTTATTTGCAAGTCATGATCCTTTTTCACTGATGTTGAGACCCAAAAAATATATGGTTGGACCCGAATAAATAATCAGCCCAAAACGACGATCCATTAGGAAAAAACGTAAAGCAGAGTGCACCGAAACCCACCACATGCAAATTACAATTCACGTGCCACACTAAATAGATAAATTCGCTCAAGGTTGAGATAAAATATACCGGGTTTACAGGCCCATGCAAAAAATAAGCATCGCAGGACGATAAATTCAAACATGCCAAGCAATGTGTCATGCCAAGCACAAAATCATTATCGCACACCCAACCACGCTACAAGTCTAAGTGGGCCCAAGCCACTCAAAAAACCGGGGCTTGCTTGAGTGGGTTGTGGTATGGACGATAATAAATCAACATGAGCCCCATTGATGGGCCAGAAAAATGGAAAGTCTCGGGTTGCTTGGGAGCCTCGAGACTCAAGTCTATTTCTCAGGCCCAAACACGTGGTAAGACAAGAGAAAAAGTAGCTCAAAAGCCCAAGCAAAATAACCTAACCAAAAAATGACCCAACCAAAAAAATAAGCCCAATCAAGAGGCCCAATATTTCACAAAAAGCCCATTTGCTTAGGAAACCACCTTGGCCCTTATAAAATCCCAAAACAGCCCACAAAAGCTTCAGTTCTTTTGAAAAACAGAAAACATGTGAAGGAGGAGGTTGGCAGGACTCAGGCAAGCAAAGCTGCTGGGAGCAAGTTCCAAGCCGAGACGCCTAAAGAACCAAGGAATGCTGGCCTGCACTGTCAAAAGCACCCTTGGACCAGCATATATTTTAAATTCCTTTCCTTCATCAGATTTAGCCAAGGCGGGGGAAGGAAAGAAGAAAAAACAGATAACCAAGAAGGAAACTCCCATGCGCAGCTGGAAAGGGGGACATTGAGTTCCCAAATCTCCTGAATTCAAGCAAATAAACAAAGGCAATTTTTGCCAAGATAGGGAAGTCGGAGAAGAGGAGGAGAAAGGAGGAACAAGCTTAGCCAAAAGAAGTAGAAGCCATTAGGGTTTCTTGAAGAATGGTGATTTCCAGCAGCTATAAATTGAGGCTTACCCTACCCAACAGAGGCAACTCAAAAAAAATTCAGGGAGCAAGCTTTCTCTCTAACTTGCAAAAATCTAACTACCTCGTGCACTATTCACCTTCTTCTCCAATTTGTTTTTCTAGCAGCTGCCAGAAGAACTTTGTCTTTCTTTTTCCTTTTCCCCAGTCAAAATTCCTTACAAAACACCTCATTCCTTACCTTAATACTTTCTTTTCTCATAAACCAAGCATAATCTCTCTCTTAGTGCTAAACTTATGTTGGTTTTGTTCCCATGCCACATGCCACTCATGCTAAGCTAAAAGACTATCTGAAAGCATGCCAAAATCATCTGTAAGTCACCATCATTCTAATCGGTGAAGATAGCCAAAATATCTCCTAAGATCTTACTACTCTTTCGAGGTATTTTGGGACTTAATTTTCGAACCCAGGCAAAGGGGACAGTCTCCTCAGTCCACCCTTTTACAAAGAGCCCAGCCCATTAGCAGCAGGAAGAAAAAGTCCCCCACATAAATTGGAGACTCTGCTGGGGATTAAACCATTATCTTCATCAATGCCTCCAAGAAAGAAGACCAGAAGCAACAACATGACTTCCCAGGATGGGCCAAGCCATGCTGACTCAGAGTCAAGGCAACATGCCTCTTCTAGAGAAGAAGAACGTGCAAGTGAGGGAACTTTTACCCTCACAGACCTTGTTGTAGCCATTCATGCTATGGGTGAGACCCAGAGGGAGATGGCTGAGATGATAAAAGAACTCAAAAATTCGGCTCCAAAGCCAAGTGAAGTGAATGAGAAACACCCACAAGAAGAATCTGCTGCTACCGGAAAGGAGTCTGAGCAAAGAGGACCATCTTTTGTCACTCAGGAGGACGTTGTTGCCATGTTGGAAAAGGAGCTGAGTCGAAGTCAGGAAGATTGGAAGTATCTTCCTCAGCCGCCGTACCCATCAAGCTTACTCCAGCAGCCATATCCTAAAGGTTATGAAGCACCAACCTTTGTCCTCTTTGACGGGAGGAAGGGGAGCCCAAAGAGCATGTCAATCGCTTCATTGATGCCTTGGGACCATATGCTGGTGATCATAATCTTCGACTTAGAGAATTTTCAAAGAGTCTCACCGATCGTGCTTACACGTGGTATATGACGTTGGCACCAGGCTCTATTCACTCTTGGGAAAGCTTGGCAAGCAGGTTTTGTAAGAAGTATTTCCAGCATGAAGAACGAGTCACCACCACTCAACTCAACAACACTCGCCAAAAGCATGGTGAGGATCCTGTGGACTTTGTGTGTAGGTTCCTGGACCTAGCATTGGATTGCTACGATGAGAAAGATGAGGAGGCGCTTGTTGAAATCTGCATCAGCAATATTGTGGCGGATTATAGAGTGTATTTGGAGAATATTGACATTAGTCAATTTTCTCGGCTGCTGGAAACTGTGAGGAAGACAAGCATGTCCGTCAAGCCAACAGGACAAAGGACTTGGAGGAATGAGAAGAAGGAAGCGCATCAGACATTGGCAATAGATGACAAGCCATCCAATGACTATAATTCACGCAAACAAAAGGATAGGGAGACGTATCCACCCTTACCATGCAAAGATGAAGAATTTCATGTTATCATTGACACAATGATTGCTGATGGCGTAATCAAGCCTGTCAGACCCTACAAAATTCCTACCCGAGAGGAAAAGAATGATCCTAGGTGCTGCCGTTATCACCAATTTATGGGGCATCCAACTACTGCCTGTCAAAGTCTCAGGAGGATTTTACACGCCAAAATACATGAGGGAGTCCTTGAACTTCCCTCTAAGGAACAAACAATTGATGAAGACCGCTTGCCAAAACGAAGGGGAAAGAAGGTAGCTGCTGTTATTACATGCTCCGATGATTTGCTCGATGATGATGAATTGTGCCACCCTTGGAGGAATGACCCGAAACCGCTGGAAGCTATATGGGAACCTTGCGGAAACATGGAGAAAGCATATTGGTGTAAATATTCGAGGCCTTCGAGTTACAACACACCATTGCCGCTCGCTGATGGATGGGGTAACAACTCAGACAGTGAAGTCTTTATTTTGGACATGCGGAAGAATGCTACTCGGGGCTTTATCGAGACAAAGAAGAAGCATTCTGTGACATTTCATAATCTCACGGAAGCTTAAACAAGCGTGATGGAACGTTATTTAAGCATGAAACAGGGGCCCACAGCTTCTCAGGTCCTTCAAAGAAACCCGAAGTTCAAATTACTCTTTGACCAACTTGGCTTCGGGCCTCAAGCAAGAGAAGCAGCTTTTGCAGCTCTGATGAATATCTCTGCGGAGTCTAACTCTCACTGCTTTACAGCTCAACCACAAGGGTCATTTTTGGGAAATGACAATGCTATTGTCTTCACGGACGAAGACATGGAAGTTCCATACCCGGACCACAGGAGGCCGCTTTATTTGGAGGGACAAATCAATGATGTGTTCATAAGGAGAGCTTTGGTAGACACGGGTTCCTCTGTCAACATATTAACTCTGTTTGTGCTTACGGCAGCTGGTATCCCATTGTCCAAAATTGTCCAATCACAAACAAACATCAGCGGTTTCGAGAATAAAAGTAAGGTCACAGTCGGGCATCTGCAAGTAAATTTGAAGGTTGGGCCAATTCGGTCACTTACTAAGTTCTATGTCGTGGATGTGGATGTAGCTTACCATGCTTTGCTTGGGAAGCCATGGCTCAACAAGCATAAACTTGTGGTCTCTACCTATCATCAATGCGTAAAAGGAAGAATTGGGCTGAGGCCACTACGCATACTTGGGAATCAAGCACCGTTCAACAAGGATGAAGCTCACTACTCCGAGGCAAAATTCTACACTGAATGCACAGGTGCTGGAAGCAACCCATCTAAGAATTTCGGGACCTACCTTCCTTCGTGGACTGAAATTCGTGATTTAAGCAATGAGGAGCTCATCACCATTGTCGATCGAGAGAGAAAAAGGCATTCGGAAGTCAACAATCATGCATATGATCATCCCCAATGCTCAAAGGTGATGTTGCCCGATGGACGTACCGTGTACCGCTTATGACGGGGTTGGGGGCTTGACCGTGTCCTACGGGAAAGCCCCGAGTATGGAGGGAAAGTAATGCAAACAAATAGCTGTGGGAGTTCCAATAACAAGGCACTCATGCCTTGTGTTTTCCAAAAACCGATGACAGCACCAAGACACATGCAATATAGATCGTGATGAGCAATGAAACAATTGATTTGGGTGAGGATCCCTCTGCCCCAAGGCCCATCTCCATCAGCGTTCATTTAACAAGTAAAGAGAAGGAGGCCATGGTATGTTTGCTAAAAGAATTCCGAGATGTGTTCGCTTGGAGCTATGAGGAAATGCCTGGCTTAAACCCAAGCTTAGTAAGTCATACTTTGAATATTGAGCTTGATACAAAACCTATTGTGCAGCCGAGAAGGAATTTTCATCCTGAAGTTGAGAAGCAAATCAAGGTGGAAATTGAAAAGTTGTTAGCTGCCGGATTCATTAAGCCAATCAAGCATCCTACGTGGCTAGCAAATATTGTCCCTGTGAAAAAGAAAACCGGTGTGATCAGAATATGCACGGATTACCGGGACCTCAACCGAGCTTGCCCAAAGGACGAGTTCCTGCTGCCCAACATGGATATCTGAATTGATTCGACCTCGGGTCAAGGCTTGTTGTCATTCATGGATGAGTTTAGTGGTTCCAATCAGATCAAGATGTCACCCAAAGATGCTGAGAAGACAGCCTTTCGAACATCATATGGGAATTTTTATTATACGGTCATGTCATTCGGCCTCAAAAATGCTGGCGCCATATACCAAAGAGCCATGACAGCGATGTTTCACGACATGATGGGAAAAGAAGTCAAAGACTATGTGGATGACCTTGTGGTGAAGTCCAAACCCAAAGAAGGCCATCAAGAAGTTTTGAGGAGGGTGCTAGAAAGGTGCCGCCTGTACGGACTGAAGATGAATCCAAAGAAGTGCGCGTTTGGAGTTTCATCCGGCAAATTCTTGGGGTTTCAAGTACACCAGCGTGGCATAGATGTGGATCCTGAAAAAACTAGAGCCATCAACTCCCTTGCGCCCCCTAGAAACCCAAAAGAATTGAAAAGTTTTATGGGAAGACTATCGTATATCCGACGCTTCATCCCAGGTCTTGCTGCCACCATGAGTGCTTTTACTCCATTGCTCAAGAAAGGCACGCCGTATAAATGGAGTGAGAAGTGCCAAGAAGCTTACAAGAAAGTGCAACAAATAATCACCAAGCTGCCCACTATGAGAGCACCTATTCCGGGGCTTCCTCTCAAGCTTTGTTTGGCTGCAACAAACACAGTGGTGGGGGCTTTGCTTGCTCAAGATGATCATGACGGGGAAGAAAGTCCCATTTATTACGTAAGTAGGCAACTAAGGGGAGCTGAAGTGAGATATCCGAAGACTGAACTATTGTGCCTTGCTCTTGTCTATGCTGCACAGCGCTTGCGACATTACTTCCTTGCTCACAAGCTACATCTCATAGTGAAGTCTGATCCCATAAGAGGTACATGAGGTTACTTGCAATTTAGAGCCAATAATTTTCTTGTATTGGCGCCTGCAGCGTAAGGGTTATTACTAGCCAGAAATGAGAAAACAAGCAGCTGAAATGCAAGCCAATTGTCCCAAGTGTGCAAAGATACCCTTCACCGAGGAATCATTCACCATCTCGTTTGCAGAGGATTGGAGGGCTCCATACTTGGCATCCTTCATCAACGGAGTCTTGCCAACCAATCCCAAGCATGCACGCAAGCTCAAAAGGACAATGAAAAGATACTTCATAGATGGGTCAACTCTTTACCGTAAGGGGTTTAATGGTGAGCCATTAAAATGCTTGGGAAAGTCTGAAGCACAACAAGTCATGCAAGAGATTCGTACTGGAGAATGTGGTGAGCACCAAGGAATGAAGAGGCTTTACCGGCAGCTGTTGAGTGTTGGGTATTATTGGCCTACAATGAAGAATGATGCATACAACTTTGTGAGAAGGTGTCACACATGCCAAGTTCATGCCAACTTAAGTCACAAGCCTCCCACGCTGCTGCAGGACATGCGCACTCCTTGGCCATTTCATACTTGGGGGCTTGACTTGATCGGAACTATCCATCCACCATCTGACGGCTACATATGGATCCTCACAGCCACTGAATATTTCACAAAGTGGGTTGAGGCGGTTCCTCTACGGAAGACCACGGGGGCTGCCGTTGCCAATTTCATCCGTGAATATATCGTATGTAGATTTGGGATCCCGTATAAGATTGTCACCGACAATGGCACCCCGTTTGTTAATAAGCAAGTAAGCTCGACGCTTAGTGGTTATGGCATCAAGCATCGTCGCTCCACGCCCTATTACCCACAAGGAAATGGTCAAGCGGAAGCCACGAACAAGACTTTATTAAGAATCCTAAGCAAAATGGTTTATGAGTATGAAGGAGGTTGGAGTGTTCACCTGCCGGATGTTTTATGGGCCTACCACACCTCTTCAAGAAATGCCACAGGTTTCTCGCCCTATTCGCTTGTGTATGGGTCCGATGCCATTTCACCAGTAAAGATTACGTCCCCACTGCGAATAGCATGTTAACGACCTCAAATGGGATACAAAGTCATGCTTGGAATGGCGCCTGCTGAACCTTGAAGCTTTGGATGAAAAAAGAGCGGAAGCCGAAAAGAGGACAGCGTTGTACCACAGAACCGTAGCTCAAGCCTATAACAGGATAGTCAAGCCTCGTGCCTTCAAGCAGGGAGACCTCATGCTAAAAGTCGTGGAGATTGTGAGAAGACAAGTGTCGGGACCTTCCAAGTTTGCGCCACAATGGGAAGGACCGTTTGCAGTCAAAGAAGTTTACAGCAGCGGCTATTATCGCTTGGTCTCTGTCAAAGAAGGCACGCTGACGGATCCCATCAACGGGAAATGGCTCAAGTTCTACTACTGCTAAGATAACTTTATGCCCCGTACTTTTATATTTTCCTTCTGCCAAAAGAAAAAAAACAAATTCCTTCTGTCTTATTTTCATGTTTTAAAGACACTTTTGTATGACGCACCATTATGGTAGCAAGCGCTTCGCAATGAGAATGAAGGAATGTTTTGAAAAAAAAAATTGTGTCTCTAAAAGTTTTACTGTTATTTACACTTTGTCAAAAAAAAAAACTTTCATATAATAAATAAATAAATAAAAACAACAAAACATGCCACTTAGTAGTGAGACAAGTGGGCAAAGTCACTCAGATGGGGTCCCAAAGCATCGCGCTTAAGCGAAAAAAAATAGCATAAAGTGTGTTTGCAAAGAAACATGCAATTTTGAGGTCTTTGGAGCGACATGATCGCACAGCACCTGGAAGCTTTATAGAGCCCGAGTAGAAATCATGCACATATTAGCTTGACCCTTTGGGAAAGGTGGGAAGCTGTTTTGTCAAGCTTAGAATCTAGATAAACCATGCAAAAGAAACTTTCGAAATTCTGCTTCTCTCAAAAAAAATTTCGGCAACATATACCTTGTTTTCAACGATATCCAACCTGTCGGAAAATTTCAAGCAGTCCACAAAGGCAAGTCTTGCCAACAAAAGCAGTACATATATATATATATATATATATATGTGGGAAACATGCAACATGCCTCAAGCATTCAGAAATTCATACAAACTTCAATAGTTTAATATCACGTTACAAAGGCATAATGACGTAGTCGTTAGAGTAAAAAAAAAAAAACACTACGAACGAAGCAAAATAAACTACACGTGCTGAAAGTTCATGCGTCCTTAGGTCACAAAGAAAGCGGGTCATGTGCTAAGATAACTGGTTACCAAGCCAAGGATGGACAGTCTGCAAAAAAAGAGGATGTGTGTCAAAACTAGCTGATGCTGGAAGACGTAACATGATATAAAAAAATGATGAATGAGCTGAGTACCTTAAGGCTATGGAGAATGTCCGAAAAAAATGAAGGAAGCCCTAGGAGATAATCTGGCCGCTGCCTCCGTCACGCACTCAGCGTTGTCAACAGAAATACCCTTAGCAAGAAGAAGGGCATGCATCTCCCGGTGCTGGTTCTCCAATTCCCGCTGTTTAATATTCAAGGCATCTGCAGCAGCCTTTACTTCATCAGAATCATGCGATAATTGCATACTATGAATGGCCCGTGCTCCAAAGACGGCACGTGCTAAGTTCTTCACAAGTTTGAGAAGAAATTCCACGCGAAAGCCCAGAATCATGGCCTCACATATTGCATCTCGCCAACAGAGTAGTTTGTGGTCCATAATATCAAGGAGTTGCATGGTGTCCATCCCGTGAAGTACTAGGCCAAGGGCTCGGAAGGCAGTGCACCTTGAGAAAGAGGAGGTGACATCTGTAGCTTCCATTAAATCTCCGTATTTGTCTATAAACCTTCTCAAGGCCTCAACCGTCTCTGGATACACAAGGGCACCTTGAAATGTCACATAACCATCAAATCTGTAGCAAAGCGGGAGAAGCTCATCAATGGATCTAAGAATGGTGATACCGCCGTCAAAAAAAGCTTTGAATGCCGTGTAGGAGTTTTCCCAATCTTGCCAAGACATGCCTTTCTCGGATAAATGCCCTCTAGAGGAACCTTCGATAAAAGCATCACCATTCCTATGACTGTTGTCAATAATCTCAGCAAAGGGTGTCTTCTGGAAGTAGCGGAGGCGCCGGCAGCCATGTCAGTGTACCGGGATAGGAGGAGTAGAAGGATGAACTGCTGGAAGTGGCGGAGGCGCTGGCAGCTATGTCGTATGCTCGGGATTGGAGAAGTAGGGAAGAAGCTGCAGGCAGCGGAGAGGTGCCGGCAGCTATGTCGGTATGCTCGAGGATTGGAGAAGTAGGGAGGAGGCTGCTGGAAGGCTGCGGAGAGGTCTTGCAGCTATGTCGGTGTGCTCGGGATTGGAGAAATAGGAGGAGGAACTCTGGAAGTGGGGAGAGGTGTTAGCAGCCATGTCGAGTGTCGAGTTAGGAGTAGAATGAGGCTGCCTTTGGAAGGCTCGGGACAACATCGACCTTGATGGCGGAAAAGGAAAACCACCTCGATGAGGCACCTATTGTGTCCTCAATGGTGGGCACGACCTGCTGGAGAAAAACAAAGTATGAGCTATAGGACACAACGGGCAGTATGCAATATCAATATGCCAAGTAAAACAAGCAAGAGCATCGTCTGATACCAATTCAATGCAAAACACGCTGCCCAAGGTCACTAGCCAAAGCGGGAGGTGTATATGAGGCATCGGACTCCTCTAGGTTAGTATCGAAGTCTGGATACGTGTCTTCGTTATGACTATAGTATTGATTTTCATCAAGGTCCTCATCCATACCACTTGTATTATGAGCGCTCTCTTGCTTATGGGTGCTAATCTCAGCCTCCGCAGTGCCACCTTCATCTCTACCATCATCATTATTATCATCAACCGTTACCACTACTTTGGGTCCCGCATCTTCGCCTTTGTTCTTGCGGGTATTGGCAAACCGTGTTTCGAGAATATGCATGCTTCGACGCTTCGGGATCATGGGAACTTCCTTACCTTTGCCTTTGTTTTGAGGAGTACTTGTAAAATAAAATAAAAGGAATACTTATATATATATATATATATATAAAGAGGGGAAAACAAAAGAGAGCAAACAAATGGCAAGACTTACTACGAGGAGACAAAGCCTTTGGTGCTGCTTGCTATTCTTTGCGAAGCTACAGTGCTGTGATAAAGGCTCGGCAAGGCAACTTTTCTTGAGCTAGGAGGACCTCTTGCTGCAACCTTGGGGATGAATTTTTTTGGTCATTTTGCAGCTTGCCTTTTCTCGACGCTGCAGCTTTCCTCTCGCTTATGTTTCCTATGTGTAGCACTTTTCCCGGTGCTATGAGAACCCGATTTCTCTAACTTCCGCTTTAGCTTCAAGAAATCACCAACAATCTCTCCGCTTTTGGAAGTAAAAGGCAAATTCCGTTTCTCACTCAAGGAAATTGCTTTCTCTTCCGACACCAAGCGGGCATGATGGACTATGGTGGGAAGTAATCGATCGCAATGGGCAGCATGGAATCGGCTAAGTGCAGCAAAGCAACGATTCCAGTAGCTTTGGTAGGTTTTGAGAGACCGCCCGATACGTCCTCTGTTGGCCAAAGCGAGGGCAAAGGGTCTGCCATCTCCCGGTACATGGTCCTCAGTCCAAAAGATTCTGTGCGGTGAAGAGGGCTCTCCGTGGATGGGGTGAGAGGCACACCTTGATTAAATCCAAACTGCCGTCGACCCGGTAAGGTGAATAATGCATGAAAATTTCAAGGTGGTTGTCGCTCGGTGTAGGCAAAGGAGGACACGCAGCGCTTAGCAACGCTTCCCTTCGTAATTGAAGGCCTTGTACTGTCATTACTTGGGCCCCAACTAGATCATCGGAGTCAGCATAGAAGGGCATACATTTAAATCCCTCCGGTAGAACACAGTAGGGGCGGAAGATAAATCTTTCAACATCATCTAGCAGCTCCAAGAAATTCTGACCCTTCCTTTGCATCCGGCGTGACCATCTGCAAATCAAAGGGAGACTCTCCGGAACGTATGAGCCCTTATCAGAACCAACAAGTGACTTAGCCTTCAAATAGGGAAGCGGTGATACTTCTATCCCTTGAAGGCACTCCCATAAAAAGACCTGCAGGAAACTAGAATTCAGAAAAGTCTCCACAACCATAGTTCCGCCGCCCCTTTCTCAAGCATCTGAACTTGATCAATCAAACAGTATAGGTGTCCCAGGAACATGGGGACCAGAGGGAGTGTGCTGCCATGCGTTATTGCCAAAGCCAAAGGAAATACCCTCTCGTGCAAACAGTCTTGAGAAAAATCACAAAAAATGAATCTTTCAAGCTACAATGATATAAACGCTGCAAGGCGACACGACTCATTCCTATTAACATCTCCGAAGAATTGTACCCAGTTGCTAAACCACAGGGAAGTGCTAGGAGAAGTCGGAGCACCTTTCCGTAAAATCTCAAGCTTTAACTTATCTTCCGGGGTCAACGCAATGTGGAAGGGGTCTTGACTGCCGCAAAGTGGGAGCCAAAAATGTTGGCTACGTCCTCAAGCGTGGGAGCAAACTCTCCCCAGGAGCAGATGAAGGTGTGTGTCTCGGTACTCCATCGTCTAACCACGTGCCGGAGCATCTTGGCTTCAACATGAATGTCACAAGCTTTAGAAATAAAAATAGCATCCAGCACCCCTGCCTGCTCAGAATGTCACAAGTGGAAGGGTCCCTTAGTTCGCGATCAACCCACTCGGACCAACCTTTGCTGATGCCACACGGATATTGGAAGAATAAAGGGACTGCTGGAAATAGACCCCTCTCTATGCAGCATCTTGATATCGACGCGGCCTAAGAAGGGCTTTCCCGAGGCTGGGCGTAGATGTATCTATTCGGGGTCAAAACCCTCATTATTGATCATCTTGGGAAGGATCGAGTGGAATTTACGGAACCATGGACCATTACCATCGCTCCTGGGGGTCTTGTTACCATCACCGATCAGTTCGGACGGGCATGGCGCACGAAGCCCTCAGAGAAACCATTCCCTTATCCGTCGCGAAATCAATCTGTTGTGTTATCATCCCCGGTGGAATCTCGAATCGTTAAAAAGCTATGCCGGCGAATCAATAAAAGGCTTGCGCGCTTCTTTGCAGTGCTGTTCTCTACTGCATCTTATCTAGGACCGATGCAAACATGCAATTTAAAATTCAAGCTCATGACAAGTAAAAGTCTCACTCCGTGATCAACAAGCAGGATAAGCAAGTCCCTTCTCAAAATGAAAAAAATAAATAAATATTCAACCATGCAATACAAAATATGCACTCTGTCGGTTATTGTTCTCCACAGGCAACACATGTAGAAATCCATAATTGATCAGGCATGCGTTCTCAAAGAATGAAAGCCTAGGCCAAGCACCAGTCTATACTTACTCTAAAAATACCCAAAGTTGGTAGAATTATTTACCAAAAGGTTAAGACAGAAGTACCAAAAATCCAAATTAGAAGATTAAGAAATTCGAAGGTTCCAGCAGAAGCGTCAAGGGTTTCCAGCACCTACCCTCACCTATGCCTGAGACGTATATACCTGCACAGAAATAAATAAAAGAGAAAGCACATCATGCCAAAATTAGCCTTTTTACACACAAAAGAGGAAGCCCGTGCAAAATAAAAATGAAGAAAAGGGGAGAAACCCAAGCCAACAAGAAAAATTATTACCTTTCCAGCAGCTCGAGCAAAATCAAGGAAGAAAGAAACTCAGACAATGGCATGGGCCCTTCCTTGCTAGTACCTACTCCGTGAGCACTCTTGTTGCAGCGGTAACAAGATGGGTAAAAAGGGGGTTTAGTATTTGGCTGCCAAAACAAAAAGCAACACCCATGGGTATGAGAAACCCAACAAATTCTTCAATGAATATAAGGGAAAACTAGAAAAAATGGGTACCTTGCTAAATCTTCCAAGGGATGGCCTTGAATGCACCAAGAAGAGGAGAAAATCGGGGATTTGAAGGCAAAATCCGCACAAAAGAAAACCCTTCCAGCATCAGCGAATGGATTTTCTTTGGACGAAGGAGGGACGACGAGGTTGAGTCGGACTGAGGGCTTTCTTCCCAGCGGCTGGAGATGGGTGATTTCTACCCGATTGCACTTTCTCACTTGGTCTGACTTCGTGGAAGGGCAAAAGAGAACACAGGAAAGATAGTTGGAGAGAAGTTTTGGAGTGCTGGAGCGTAAAAAAGAAAGGAAAAGGAAGAAGTTTGTGTCTGGTGTGTAAAAAAGAGAAGAAAATTCTAGGAGGTTTGTGTCTGCAGTGCGAGAAAAGAGAAACAAAGGAGGAAAAATAATAAAAAGAGGAAGGCAGTTGGCATTGGGAAACTGCAAATAACAGCTGGGACCAATCATGGCACGCCGTCATTTTGCACGCGGGAAGAGGAAGAGTCCTCCACAAATACAAATTTGATTTTTTGGGTTGGGTTTAATTATTCGGCCCATTCCAGCACCTGCTCATGGCCCTTATAATTAAGGGGGCTAATGTTGAGACCCAAAAAATACATGGTTGGACCCAAATAAATTATCAGCCCAAAACGACGATCCATTGGGAAAAAACGTAAAGCAGAGTGCACCGAAACCCACCACATACAAATTACAATTCACGTGCCACACTAAATAGATAAATTTGCTCAAGGTTGAGACAAAACATACCGGGTTTACAGGCCCATGCAAAAAATAAGCATCGCAAGACGATAAATTAAAACATGCCAAGCAATGTGCCATGCCAAGCACGAAATCATTATCGCACACCCAACCACGCTACAAGCCTAAGTGGGCCCAAACCACTCAAAAAACCGGGGCTTGCTTGAGTGGGTTGTGGTATGGACGGTAATAAATCAACATGAGGCCCATTGATGGGCCAGAAAAATGGAAAGTCTCATGTTGCTTGGGAGCCTCGAGACTCAAGCCCATATCTCAGGCCCAAACATGTGGATAAGCACAAGAGAGAAAAGTAGCCCAAAAGCCCAAGCAAAATAACCTAAACCAAGAAATGACCCAACCAAAAAAATAAGCCCAATCAAGAGGTCCAATATTTCACAAAAAGCCCATTTGCTTAGGAAACCACCTTGGCCCTTATAAAATCCCAAAACAGCCCACAAAAGCTTCAGTTCTTTTGAAAAACAGAAAACACGTGAAAGAGGAGGTTGGCAGACTCAGCAAGCAAAGCTCTTGGGAGCAAGTTCCAAGCCAGAGACGCCCAAAGAACCAAGGAATGCTTGGCTGCACTGTTAAAAGCACCCCTTGGACCAACATATATTTTCAATTCCTTTCCTTCATCAGATTTAGCCAAGATAGGGGTAGGAAAGAAGAAAAAACGATAACCAAGAAGGAAACTCCCCTGCAGGGAAAGGGGACATTGAGTTCCCAAATCTCCTGAATTCAAGCAAATAAACAAAGGCAATTTTTGCCAGGATAGGGAAGTCAGAGAAGAAGAGGAGAAAGGAGGAAAAAGCTTAGCCAAAAGAAGTAGAAGCCATTAGGGTTTCTTGAAGAATGGTGATTTCCAGCAGCTATAAATTGAGGCTTCCCCTACCCAACAGAGGCAACTCAAAAAAAATTCAGGGAGCAAGCTTTCTCTCTAACTTGCAAAAATCTAACTACCTCATGTACTATTCACCTTCTTCTCTAATTTGTTTTTCTGGCAACTGCCAGAAGAACTCTGTCTTTCTTTTTCCTCTTTCCCCAGTCAAAATTCCTCACAAAACACCTCATTCCTTACCTTAATACTTTCTTTTCTCATAAACCAAGCCTAATCTCTCTCTTAGTGCTAAACTTATGTTAGTTTTGCTCCCATGCCACATGCCACTCATGCTAAGCTAAAAGACTATTTGAAAGCATGCCAAAATCATCTGTAAGTCCCCATTATTCTAATCGGTGAAGATAGCCAAAATATCTCCTAAGATCTTGCTACTCTTTCGAGGTATTTTGAGGCTTAATTTTCGAACCCAGGCAAATGGGACAGTCTCCTCAATCCACCATTTTATAGCAGCCCAGCCCATTAGCAAGAAGAAAAAGTCCCCCACAACTGG
The DNA here is from genome assembly GCF_029339155.1 of Prunus mume. Taxonomy (NCBI): domain Eukaryota; kingdom Viridiplantae; phylum Streptophyta; class Magnoliopsida; order Rosales; family Rosaceae; genus Prunus; species Prunus mume. Next base: position 43,194,807 of record NC_142699.1, read on the forward strand.
GCTAGACCCCATTGACATATAAAAACCACTTAATTTCATAATTATGGGTGGGTTTAGATCTACAAAACAATCCTCAACCTAAGCCGTATCGGGCTTAGGTTTCAATGCTTTAGCCTAAGCTCACCCACACAAGTCGGACCTTTTAGGCTTGATAGTGTCCGGATGGGCCAACCAATTGAAAATGTATTTGTATTCAATTATATTAGACCTTAGACTTAATTTATCAAAGCCAAGTAGTCCAGTGGTAAGATAACCTCATTTAAACCCCATATAAGAGGAACTCCACTCATTTGCCCTTTGCCATGGCAAAAGGGGGTTAGGGCAGCACTATTCATGCCCTTGCAAAAAGTTGTGGTGTTTCCACCAATTGTCATGACAACAACTATTCACATGAGATATGATGAGAGAAATTTGTATAGAGTTTTGGTGTGGGAAGTGAAAACTACAACTAAGTATTTATTAAAAAAATATATATGAAAATTTTTTTTGTAGATTTTTTATAAAATTTTTTTGTTCTTGGCGTCGACAAATTGGGGTTGGAACTAAGGCAGATCTTGCTTGAGGGCGGCTGGTTCTTGGGCCCCATCTCTTGCTGAGGCAAGACTGGCCCGGAATGTGGTTTTGGCCCACACCCCGACCTCGGGCTTGGGCTACTTGGTGGAACCGCCTAAAGGGTTAGAGTTCCCTAGGGCACAAATTTTTGCAAAATTTCGCAAACACACAAATTGGTTAGTTCGATTATATGAACCAACAGTTTGGGATATCTTGAATCGTGACTGATTCGATTGATAGCAATTTAGTTTATAAACTGAAAAACGAAAATTCGGTTCAAATTTCCATGCCTATCATGTAGTACTAGTTTTGCACTAAAATTATGATGATAAACATTTTCTTATTGTATTTATAGAAGTGAAATTCTTTTTTAAACTAATCTAAACTATAATGAGAGGGATTCGAACTCGGGTACAGAGTAGAGTAGGAGGAGATCGGCTCTATCTAACTTAACCAATCACATGTATGAAATTTTGATGAGAACTTTAAGGATAGTAGTTGAACATTTCCCAAGAAAAAAAGAAGAGATTTTCTATTTAAACTATGCACTTCTCTTTGTTCATCTCACTACTTAAATCATTAAGTTGTAAGTTTTATTATTGTGTAAAAAGATAAAAAAAAAAGTCATCAAACTTAATAATTAACCCTAGTACATCTATATACATACTCCACACACCCCACCACTCTTCAAATTAAGTTTTAGAAACCTCATTCCAACTTCCTGTTTACAAACTCTCTCTCTCTCTCTCTCTCTCTCTCTCTCTCTCAACAATACTTAAGTGTTAAAATTCCAGTTATAGTTCTTGGAGAGAGGTAAAGTTGTTCTCTTTTTCTAGAAAGTATTAAATTTCGGATTTGAGGTTTCATTTGTTTGTATTTTTTTTTCTGGGAACAAAGAAAATTGTGGGGTTTAAATAGAAAATCTCTTTTAATTTTTATTTTTTCAGTTTGGGGTATATTTAAGAGTAGTTTGGGAAGATAGTGAGGTTTTCTTAGAAATTGTGAAAACTTAAATTAAAAGTTAGGGTGAACTTAGAACATAGGATGAGCGAAGAGAATTGTGAGGTATAAATAGAAAATTTCAAAAAAAATTCTACGGCAACTGTTCTTTACAAGCAAGATGCAAAAGGGGACGAGCTTGTCTCAGCAGCACAGCCAAAAAGTAACAGAACCAAGTAAAAGCTAAAAAGATAAACTACACAAGTTTCTCAGAAAAGTAAGTGAGAATGAGAGTGAGCTCCAGCCCCACACAAAATCTTTGGCTACATGATATGAACTCCTACGTCCACCTCCACCATTTCTCCATCTCCACAAACCCATGCTCTCCCAAATCCTCCTCCTTCTCTTGCTCCATGCCTCGCCCTCCCAATCGCAATCGCAGAACTCGCGGCAACCGAAACCCTAGCCGCCCAACCACCACCATAACCACCACCACCACAAAACCCTACTTCTACCCTTCTTCTTCGCCATCGCGCACTGATACGCTCCAAGCCACCTTCGACCTCCAGTACCTCTACCACACCTCCCACTACAGCCTCCAACAATTCCTCTCCTCCGCCTCCGACGCCCTCCAAGATCTTCGGACCCTCGTCTCCGTCGACGCCGATAATCGCGTCATCGTCTCCTGTCGCCCTTCCACACTGCGTTTCGTCGGAAATTTGGTGGTTATGACCTTCGCCGTCGTTTTGGGGTTTAGGGTTTTGGTTGGGTTGGTGAGGTTAGGGTTTGGGGGTCGGTCCGGGTATGGGAGGGAGGGGGCGGTGGTGAGGAGGGATAGGAGTCTTGGGGGAAAAGAGGTTGTGGTGGGGAGGGTAGAGAAGGATAGAGTTGATGTGAGGAAAAAGAAGAGTTTTGGGATGTTCGACAATCCTCTGTCGATGCCGAAGAGAACGGTGGTGGATGGTTTGGGGAGGCTTTTGAATAGCCGGGTTCGGGTTTGGGAGAAAAAAAAGCTGCCGAGTTGGTGGCCAAGCTCCATGCCGCAGCAGAGTTCGGTGGTGGATAAGGATTATTATCAAAGCGAAGCAGATAGATTGGTTAGAGGTCTGTTTGTTGGCTCTTTCTCTTTCAGTTCTATTTTCATATAAAATCATATGTAGCATTTACCAAAATCACATTAGAATCATATTTTAACATTTCTGAGTCTGCTATCATTCGAACTCTACATAAGTAGTTTCGGTTCTGACTTGATTTTGTTCGTGGGTTTTGCTTTTGTTGTAGGTAAAAGTCACACATTTCTCAGAGTTTTGTAGCTATTTTTTTTATCCCACTTTACATCTTTAATTCGCAACTCATCCACTTGATTTCCAGCAATCACGGACAATAGAATGAGCGGAAAGGACATTGTGGAAGATGATATTATTCATGTCAGTGCTTTTATGTATCGAGTTGATTGTGCATTACTTTTATAACATTTGCAGTCTCATGAATGACAAAATTCCTACAAAGTTTTTGCCCTTTTATTTTTTCCTTGTGAACTATGATTGTCGATAAATACATAGGTAGATGCTTAAACATACATTCTTTTGTAGGTTCACACACTTTGTACGCACATACATGAGATGTATATGTAGCAAAAATTCAGGTTAGGGTACTTTTCTTGATGGTTTATAAATGATAGTCTTAGAAAAAGTGTAACGTAATATCAATCTTAGTGTTAGTGACTTTAATTGTTTAAAAGCATGTTTTTATACATACAGATACGATATTAGATACATTTATTGTGTAGCTAATAAAAGAGGAGGGTAGTAGCCCTTGCACCATGAGAGACTGGATGTTTATATTAGCTAAGGATTATGCAGATTGTTACTATATTGCTATACATGAACGTTATGGTTTTTAAGATTTTACCGTATTAATGTCTGTATGTGAAAACCTTGTTGATATATGGGAATTAAGATGTCATGTTGGCATCAGGTTTGTCATACACCTTGCTCAGAAACAGTCTTCAAACATTTTCCCCATAAGTAAATATGTGCCAATTGGATTTTTTTCTTCCTTATATTTATTATTTTAATATTCTAAAAACACTAATTTTTATAGTTTTTTACTTGCTTATTTATGATTTTAAACTTCCCATCTTAAATTTCTTTTGTCAACATTTTGGTTAACCAAGGGCCTTTTATGGGTTTTTGAAAGTTTCATCAAAAGGTGCTTCTTCCTTTAAATGATTAAGCATATGAAGCAGTTGTGAGTGTGGTGGATGTTGAAAGAATCAATGTGTAGTGCATCATGTGAAGTTAAACCAAATACTAAATGAGTCTAGATAGTTATCTTTTAAAAGGTTATGTGCCTGAGAGATTTTGATGAGTATGTTTTTGAATTTCAGTAAGATATTAAACTTTTTATTTGGAATATTTGTTATATCATTGATTCGTTACAGCTGGAAAAACATTCTTATTATATGAAATTTGAATCATTACCACAATTTCTTTCTTTGTAAATTTTAATTACAATTTTGTGCTGCATTAACTGATCTTTCATAATACATTGTATACTTCTTTGTCTGAGTGGGTGAGCAGTTACGTCAAATATGCAGGGCATCTAGAGTACGGGTCACCTTTGAGACAACAAATACACGAGATTCATTCTACCGTGTGTCTGTTGACTTTGTCTTAAATACTTGCAGCAGGTGTGATTCTTGGATGCAATACATTAACATTCTGATAGTTTATACGACCACTTTTTATTTGGGTGCTTTGCTTTCTCCTGGTGTTTCAACAGTTATAGTGTGGCAGGGCCCCAAGTCACTCTACTTATGTTCAGATTGACGGCGAAGATGTTTGTCAATTTGTTGCTGGGCTTGCTGAGAATATTGGGCTTGACAATATTCGTGCTGCAAGAATTGTGTCTGCAGCCGTTGCTGCACGTACACGTTCACGCTTTTTGCAGGCGTGGGTAATTTTTTCACTCTTGTTCTTTTGACTATGGCCATGTCACATGCTTGCACAGACTGACAACAATTTAAGTGCCTCTTGTGGCACAGGCAGTTATTTTGACGTCATATTCTCCAAAAAACAAAAAGTAAATAGAAAACTCTTGGACAATATTTTGTGAATAATTCTGAGAGAATAAAGAAGATTACTTGAAAAATAATTGCTTTAGGGAACTCTAGATCTCTTTGCTCTTTAGGTCGTTGGCTTCAGAATTTAGGGATAGTTTTTTTTTTTTTTTCAATCTCTATTGTATGTTTCGAATTCTCCAGTACACTAGTTTTGTTGGCCTGCTGCCTCATATCTTTGTTGCTTGGTTATGGTCTGACAAAAATTCATCACTTTGTCAGAAATGTTGACCTAAAAACATTTTAGACTTTAACATGTTAGTTTAATTGGAGTCCTGGTAGTTTTAATTTTTTGGTTTAAGTTTTGAATTCCTGGGAGTTTTCTAGAGAATAATTTAAGGCATATGTTACTTTGGGGGTGAGATTGAATTTGGGACCTATAAGTTTGATTTATACTCCATTTTGTATTTTCAAGTATATTCTTTTATGGCTCTGCTGGAAAATATTCTTTCTTTACCTTTCTGAAAACACTTTATCACGTTCTTTGAATTTTTAAATGGTTGTGTTTCTTAATTGTTTGATTGCAGGCTTTGGTAATGCAAGGTAAACATGCAGAAGCAGTACTGGAATTGTCAAAGATATGCCTTATTTTGCGGATATTTCCTCCCGAGGAGTCCTCTGTATGTGCTTTGTTTATTCGTGAATAATAACCATGTCTTGATATTTGCATTTCTTTTTTTAATTTTTGGAATTTACTCATAGTATTTAAATCCTAAACTCTAAAAGCATACTATATTGGTCCATAAATTTTGATTATGTACCCAGCACATGACCACCTAAGGACAAAGTGGTCATTCTCTACCCATCCTTACCCTCTGACTCATTCCTCTATCCGCCCCTTCTCTGATCATTCACAAAGCCTCTCTCTCTAACCAAGCATGTGATGAGGCAAGGCGGAGTAAAATAGCCTTTCTCATCCTGCTGTTTGGTGAAATGCTCCAAGGCATACCGAAGCACGTGCTTCTAGCTCAAAGCGAGACTTCTGCCCTATTGCATAAGAGTCTTAGACATCCTTCGTTTATGCAATCTTGGAATGTCTCATGTATTCAATAGTCAAGTAGGCATTTACCTCAGCTGACACCTTCTCAAGTAAACCTTCTACCTCAGAACGAGGCTAAGTCAAGCAGTGATCAAGTTGTAAATGAAAAGAACCGTGCACATGGGTGCTTGCCCTTAATATGGGTCCTGTGAGGCACCATGATTTTTAGTCAGGTCAGGAACCTGTGTATTACAGTCGGCACCTCGTTTTCCCCACTCCAAAAGTGGCTTCTGGAAATACAAGCTTTTGTGATCAATATAAAGCCTTAGCAGTCGCATTGTCCAGAGCATTGGCTGACATGCATTGGGGCTAAAACTGATGGGAGGCATTTACAAGTGACAGGATAGTAGGGAATGGATAAGAGGGTAGGGAAGAGTAGAGAACTCCAATTTGTCCTTGGTTAAGTGCTCATTTGCTGGACTTATGGCCAATTCTTTTAATTTTTTCAAACTGAAATTAGATTTTTGTCCTTGCTAAGAACAAATTGAAAATTTGGAACCAATATGGCACATTTTAAAGTTTAGGCAGACACATTGTAGTTTCCTATATGTATCTTGGTTATTGAATTGAAAAATGTTTTCTTCTTGTATGTATATTCACAGAGCTACAATTGTTCTACATATTATTGGTAAAAATTATGTTCTGCTCCATTTTCCATGTATAGCATGATCTTCAAGACTGTCATTTATGGTCTGGTATTAGAGGTTTTCAAATGAATCTATGCAAATGCCTCGATGCATGTGATGGAATATTTTTGTTTGGCCTGCTTTGGTTCTATAATTTACATGTGCAACATCAGAAACTGAGAGGCTTTCGTACCACTGTTGTTAGTAGTACTGAGTTGTGATTCTTGATGGTTTTTTATTTATTCTGCAGCCAGAGATGGAGATGGTGGCTCGAGGCTTGGCGAAACACTTGAAATTGAATCAGAGGCAATTCCTAATGAGCATGCTTGTTGGCATTTGTAGTGAAGAAAGCCAAAGAAGAGTCGCAGAAGCTTTGGGTTTGGTACGCATCATAAATCTCTTTGCAAATTCATTTAATTTTGTGCAAATATTATGATGAATCTTTGATATTGATTAGTTATGAATTTTTTTTCTTTCTAAAATGTTAGCTCCACCCACTTAGTAATCAGACATAACTCAACAATTGACTTGCAGAGAGTCGGAGCTATATGGGTCACCAATTCCATAATTATTGGTCCCACATTTTATGGGTCTGTTTGGTAGCATAAACTTTAGAAGTATCTCAAAGAATTGTAGATTCCATTTATATGGATTAGCTCAAGTGCAGTTGCCGTTGGTTTGAACCTTGTGAAGCAAGAAAGCAAGAAATTGAAAGAAAAATTTTCTAGGACTCCTTACCACTTGATGTTGATTTCTTGCTATTTTTATGGTGTTGAGTTCTTGATGGTGTTGGTTTCGCTGCTAATTTTTTTATGACAGAATCTTGACCCATCTGGGCTGGACGGGGAAATCTTGGATGCCTTATAGACCTCACCCTTATCCCGTTAGCTCAAAGGTGTTGATCCTCACCAGCTTATCCACAATTTTAACTTTTAAGCATCGACTTGATTATCTGTAATTATTTTCCTAATAATTTTCCCATTTCCCTTGCAGATATCATCTTTCAGAGGTGCAGGTGATGATGATGAACAATAATGGTATACCGCAAAAAGAGCCATGTAGAAATCACGTAGGGTATTTATTATTGCGAGTCAATTTTAGTAACCACTTAAGAATTACACTGTTGGCTGTAATGAACAATAAAAGTGCATTGTAAAAATAGCTGTTAGTTCTAATATCTACATTGTGTATTTATGCTGGGAAAATAGCTTAGCAAGAAAGCATCTTGTGCACTTACTGTTGTGAATCAATTTCAAGCAGCCCGGCTGTGTATACTGTATATTTGCTCAATAAATTATTTGAAAATCGTCTACTAATAATTTCTAAGAATGCGATTGTACCAAAATTTGCACCTGCAGCCTATTTTTGGCCAAATTCATTGTGCATACTGAATAGAGGGAAATTCTATTGTGCCCGTAATGCAGGCCTTCATATAGGCCACAAGATCATTTCATTAGAGTTGAGTGAAGTTACTATTCATATGAATTGCGTGGCTGGTATAAATGTCCGCATCTATGTTCATTTATGACACTTTCATCATGGAACGATTTTTCAAGGTTGTAGGAGCATAGGCTTCATCTTCTTATTTTGAGCTCTTTGCGCTTTCCTGTCTTAGAGGCTTTTATTTGTAACTTTTTATTTTCATATCATAAAAAATTAATAAAAGAGTTTAGGAGCAAATTGAAAATTAGTTACAAAATTGTTCTAAAAGAAAAATTTGGGACAAATTGAAGTCTAGCTATAAATTCAGGGATTTCGACATATCAAACAAAGTGTCACCAAATTTATTATTTTTTTGTTTGGAAAACAGAGAGGAAGGTTCAAGTGGTGATGATGTCTTTGGGGCTTTTGCCCACCTATTTCATTAGGATTAAAAAAAAAAAAATTGGTGATGTTGTCTAACCAATAGAATTGAATTGAGCCCTATTGACTTTACTGTTTGCGCATTTTAGCGGACAATTGCTTGTTCAACTAAAATACGCCACGCACTGACTTCACATTTCTTAACCTCTTCCTTTCCTTTGTTTTGAAGTTGCAGAAAAACAAACATATACGCGCCCATCACGCGCCCGTCACCTCTCTCTCTCTTAACAAACCATTTCCGCTCCAACCTTCTCAGTCTCTCTGCATCAGTCTCACAGTTTCTCTCTCTCGCTCTCTGTAAGCCTCGACGCTATTAAATCCGTTTGTGGTCGAGAAACCCAAGGAAAAGAAAAGAAAATGAAGAATTAGGGCTCGATTTTCATTTTCTCTTCTTGTCTTTCTCTCGGAATCCAATTGGAGCTCTAGATTCGCTGTCTGCTCATTCTAATTCGGTAAACTGATCGCAATCTCTCTTCTGCAGGTTCTTGTAAGATCTTCGTCGTCAACTTGTGTTTGCTTGCCTCAGGTTTATTCAAGGTAGTGTTGCCGCATAATTTTTCTTCTACAATCCTAAATTCCTTCAATTGAAGCCCTAATTTCAGTTACCTTTCGCTTTTTCTTCAATCCGATTCATTTACTTGATATGTGAATTTCTTTTTCCGATGCTAATTTTTGGTGTTGTGGTCTGCAGTGAATCGTCAGCGAAAATGGTTTCCTTCGAGATGAATGATCGGAAAAGTGAGTAATTTTGTCTATCTTTACTGTCATAATATTCCAAGAGGTTTGGATGCTTTTAATTACTTGGTTTGATACATTCATATATAATCTTTTGTTATTTTTGGATGCTTTTGAGTACTTTGTTTGATATACGTATACATAATTTTGTTTATGTGAGCAACTTGTTATTGTTAATACTAATTAATTCTTTAAAACTGGAATAATAATTTGGTATAGTAATACTGAAGATGCCAGTTGATATCTTGTTTTAAATGTAAATTGGTGTGACCTCTAAATTGTGCAATTCTGAAATGAAACAGAGATTGGACTAGGATTGACAGGATTTGGCATATTTTTCTCATGCCTGGGAATCGTTTTCTTCTTCGACAAGGGACTACTTGCAATGGGAAATGTAAGTAACTTTAATAATTATATGTAATCTCTTTTCAAGTTGCGTGTTTTTTGCTGTGTTTGCAATTTTTGTTTTTGTGTTTTATTTATTGTTGTACATGATACCTGTTTTAACACTCCTCATTTGTTTGTGGTACTTAATCAGATCCTCTTCTTCTCAGGAGTGACTTTAACCATTGGATTTAAGCCCACGATGCAATTCTTCATGAAACGTCAAAATTATAAGGTTTGTATTCATTAATGCTTCTCTCCATTTCTGCACGACTTTTTCCATGCATGTTTTATTTTCTTTTCAGGGCCATGCATGTATTCTAACTTTTCTTTTTCACCTGGTTTTGTTCGCTAATTACAGGGAACAATCTCTTTTAGTCTTGGCTTCTTCTGTGTGATCATAGGATGGCCTATGGTGGGCATGCTTTTGGAAGGATATGGGTTCATCGTACTCTTCAGGTCTATAGGATTTTTACTGTGATTCATAGTAATAAATTTTTTTTGCTTATATAAAATTGCTGATGGAGTATGTTGTGCAGCGGCTTCTGGCCAACACTGGCAGTTTTTCTTCAGAAGATTCCAGTTCTTGGTTGGCTATTTCAACAACCATATATTAGATCGGTATGTTTATTTCGGTATTAATTGTTCATAATAGTGGATTAGTTTTTATGCAATATCTTCTTGACTTGCACAATCATGAATACCATTTCAGACAATTGGGAAGTCCTGGTTTCTTGTTTATTTTCATAACATGATTTATGTTTGGATTTTGCATGGGAGTCAGTCTAGCCATTTTTATGTCTATAAAAGTTAGTTGATTATTGTTAAGCATGATTAAAAACATATAGGAATCAGGAGCCATTGTTCAATACGAGATAATGTAAACTAACTGATAGGTAATGCAATTTGAGCTCTGTTTGCACATAAACACACACACACATCCATACGTATGGATGTGTGTATCTACATAGATAGACTGGGGTAGACTGTGGGACATGATATGATATATTTTTGGTAATCATGATTTTAACTCTGTTTTTGTTAACCAGAATCCCTTTCTAGGAATGTGAGTGGGTAATTTGGGATTGTGCTGTATATAGTGGGTTTCATGTGTATCTGGAATTAATTTTTGATTGAAATATGGGGACCCCTTTTTCTTTGGATATCCAAATACGTTCTAATTATTTCTCACAACAGAAAAATAAATCCAATTTATAGTAATCTTTTTCTAAGTAATTCTAAAACTTTTGTGCAAAGATTTGGGTAATCCTAACTGTTTAGGGCATTAGACGTAGTGAAAATATTTGAAAAAAATTGGTACACATTGTTTTAAAAAAAAATAAAAAATAAGAACTTTGGCATCCACAGTTTATTATTTATCTATTCAAAATGAGAAAAGAACAGTTTTCCAAGTTTGTGTAAATTGTTGTTATTTCTTCTATGATTTTCGTATTTGAGTTGGTGAAATAAAAATACATACAGTATTATAAGGGTGAAATTAAGACATGTTGTTTTTCAAGTTAATTAAAAAAATTGTAAACAAATTTGAAATGTGAACCTTTTGTCTTTGTAATAGAAAAAAATAGGATTTATTTGTCAAGTTCCTTATAAGTATTTGAACATGAGTTGTGTCTGAATTGTGTTTTGTTTAGTTAGATAATGATCATCAGGGTAGGTTATATTACCTTGGTGGGGACATTGGTCTTGTAATTTGTCTTTCAGCAATTACTTGGTTTAGTTCCATCATTGGTTTATATTATCTTGCAAGAGAGGCAAGATTTTCATGATAGTGGACATTCTCTTAGAAAGTGTACTGAACCCATTATGTCCAAAATGCTTGAACTTCCTGTCTGGTCAGGATAAGCAAAGTCCACAGTTTCATGTCCAAATTACAGTTTAGGTTTTTTAGGTTTTAGACATAAAAAAAATTTCACTTTTGGAAAAAGCCAAAGCTTTTTCAAAAAAGACAAAAAAACCACTCAACTTTCAAATCAAAGACATGCAAATGTATTGGATTCCTTAGGAAATCTAAAAATAAATAAGGGCATTTTTGTCCATTTTTGCTTCTTTTAAAATTTCTCTCTCCTTTTGCTTTTTCCAAAATGTCCCGTACTGTGCAGTCAGTCTACTCTGTGCCATGGTGGTAGCACCTTATAGTATGTCCTAAGTTCAGGTGGCACCTACTTGCACAACCTCAAGTTCAAAGAATGGAGGATCTAGTCTCTATAATGTTTATTCTTGCCTGAATATGAGCTTTATCTGTACGATTATTCTTAGTGCAAGTAATCGATTGATTTCTCTCTGATTTGCAGTTCTTTGACCGATACCGTGGCCGACGGGTGCCTGTGTAAGCCAGGAAATTGAGTGCCACAAATCTGGGGGCAGGCGAACCTGTAATTTCTTGTAAAATACTTTCTAGAGGGAGAAGCATAATTCTTTTTAAATTCAGTTTCCAAATTGACTGTAGGAAATGATCTCTCAGTTAATGGGCTTTTATATTTTACTGAAAAAAGAAAAAAAAGAAGTGAACAAAATGATATATGAGCTCTATCTTTGTTGGTTTTGCTTCTTTTGTTCCCGTTGCTGAATGTAAAATTCCTTTTTTCTTGATGACTTGGACACTCTTGGGTGCATGTTCCTCTATTAAGATTGTCATTGATTCTGGTCGAGGGTTTTGAATATTTCTTGCTAAGGAAACAATTGTTTTCCCCCCTCACCTATTTCATGATTGTTAATTCAAATATCACGTGCAGAGCGTGTGGGTGTCAAATTATGATAATTTAATTAATTTCAGAATAATTCGAGTTTGATGAATGCCTTGAGTATGCATAATCAATTGGTGGAAAAAATATTAAAAGAGAGGTTTAAGAGTTTATTTGATTGAATTGTGAACTATTTTTTTTCTGGTCAGAGACAGAGACTTATATAAGTGTTGATATTGCAGGAAAATATGTATATTGCTTGATACCCTGAACCCAAGGATACTACAGTGCTTTTGAATTTGATTTGTACATATGATTTCAGTAAGTGTAGCATTCTTCCAAGGATCAAAACCCATCAAAATAAGAACCCTCTCCAAAAAGTTGCAGTTGTAATTTAGAGATGTGCCTTGCAGATATTTTCAAAATTCCTCAGCCTTGCACTTCATATTCTGACTTCAGCCCCTATAGCCTCACCAGATGATGTGGCAGCATGACTCAAATTTTCAGCACTTACTGTTTTTTGCCCCTCCGATTTAGTTCCCGTAGGCTCTGACGGAAAAGCTGGTGGGCTACAACTTTCTTCTGGTGATGCTTCTTGTGGAAATCTTCCTTGTAGTCATGCTGCTTCTGGAAACACTCCTAGTCATGCTTCTTGTGGAAACCCCTACCCTACTGGTTTCCGTGATCACGTTTTTGTCATCTAGAACAATAAGCTTCTTATGCTTTGTTGGAGTTTTAGTTGTTCCAGAATCTACATTTTCAACTGGACAACTATTTCCCACATTTAAATTGATTGATGAACCGGTATGCCCAAAAGCATTGTCCTTGGATGTTCCCAGTATATCACTGAAAATGTTCTTCACTAGTGAACGATAATCAGAGTCTCCATAACTTAACATTAATATATCACGTCCCTTTGTCGCTGAGAGATCATCTAAAGAAAATGGTAAGGAATTACCTTCGTTGTTTCTTGAAGGCACGTTGAACTTTTGAGAAGCTGATTTCCTCAATGAAGCACCTATGTCAGTAGAATCTTCACCCAAATCAACGGCAGCGTACTCCTCCCAGTTAAATGGAAATCCAAGCAGAAAGTGATTGTATAGCTGACAGATTAGTAGTTCCAACAAAGTATAAATATTCAGAAGTTTCAAATCATTCATACAGGAGTAATGAACTTTTCATTATTTATTTTTATCAAATAGGAGTGACGATTAATTAGAACATAGTAATCCTCTAATCAACGACAGTTTCTAGTTGTAATAGGCCATTTTCTATCTTTGTCAATCAACGACAGTATCTAGTCAAAGCTGTAAGAGGTAAGCACACAAAAGGGAAATACATACTTCTGGGGGAAAGCCATTTTGATGCGTGCGAGACCTATCTAAGAGGCCAGTAACTGTAACCATGATCCCATCTGCTGTCTCAAGAACAGTGGCCGTGTGTCTCTTGGAAATTTCTGCTGAGCTAAAAACTCTTACTCCTAGTCTACTGTCGTAAGAAAAAAAGAAAAGAAAATGTTATTAACTAATCTCAAAACAGAAAATTGTACACAGTAACTTGAGTAACAGAGATGTATTAAGTCAATATTCATGCACAAATCCAATGCCACAACTCTATAGAGAGTGCTAGAGATGTCACAGGTCAATCAAGTAAAAAGCAATGGCCGATCAATGAAGTAAGCTTTCGTTCTCTGTGTGATAAACGAAGGTCACAAACAGCAAAGAAAGAATCTCTTTAATTAGAGCTGGTATTGAAATTGTAAATACTAGTTTCTGTCTCCAATTACTAATATTTCTTATCACCTGTTCACAATACAAAAAGGAAAGAGGAATGGTAACTGGTCAGAGACACATCACAAAACTTATTTCATAAAATCCCTGTCAATGCTTCCAAATAATCCATAGACCAAGAGGACATAAACCCAAAAATATGCTAATTAAACAAAGAGAAATATAGCCATCAATTGCAGGAGAAGGCCAATTTTCAAAACAATTCAAGCTGTTTTGGGAGCGAAGTAGGACACTTTCCCTTTTACTAAAGAAATTTACTCCCACCCACCAAAGCAGAAGATGGAATAAACGTCCATGCATAAATTGAAGAGCTTTTTCTTTAAGCTCTTCACACTAAAAACCAGAAAAATCTTCCAATTAATTTCTGGGTTTTGTTCAGTTTCCTTGAACTCTTAAGATTCCTAATGAACCAGAGAATTCTCAAAGCAAAATCTAAAATAATAGAGTGAAGTATGAAAGAAAGAAATTACTCTCTAGAAGAAAGACCTCCAACAGCCAAGCCCTTTCCTTTAGCCTTTACCAGCCACCAATCATGCAATAAGACCTACCAAAAAATTTCGAAAAAAATTAAGCACAAAGCACACATATGTATAAATGTCATCAAAAGGAGTGTGTTGGGATGGGGCTTTACAGATTTGACGGAGGCGGAGATGATGGCCGTGGTGGAAAATGGTGTTCGAGGGTTTCGGGTATTTGGGTTGGGATTCGGAGCATTTTGGGGCGTTTTCGGGTCCGGAGTTGCAGAGGCCGCCTGTCTTCTTGTCGTCACCATTGCTGTGTGTCTGAATCGCAGTAATTTTTTACTTTCCTCCTGAAAAGTCACACTCACCCTTCCAACTGCTGATCCCACATCCCATTTAAATTTTTTGAAATATACATCCACAACAAATACATTCGATTTGATAATAGGATCACTAATTGCAATAGGAAATCGGACATTATCCACATGCTCATGATCTCCAATCTCGCGCTCTTTGTGATTAGAGGTCTTGAAAGCCCATTGTCATTGACTTCGTATCGAACCACACTGCATTCAAGAGTTTTGCTCCCTATTCTAGTCGGATGAACTATAGGCAACTAAAATTAGCACAAGATAATTTAATCTTTAAAGTTCTAACTCACAACGAATTGCCAAGTTTTGCTGTATATTAGAGATTTGAAATTTTTAGGGTAACAAAAAAAAAATGACAGAAGTTTCCGACATAGGCCAACTTGATGTACAAAGAGCAACCTTAAGGACCAATCACGTCAAAATAAAACCTTAATGACGAAAGATAACAATTTCGGGAACCTTTATGATGAAAATCCTATAAAAAATTTAAAAGTCTTTAAGTAAAACTTATAAACCAAGAAATAATAAAAGAATTAAATGTTAAATTTAGGCTATTTTATTACCGAAAATTAACAGAAGAATGATAAATTATGGAATACTGAAATTTTGACAAGTTAGAAATAGGATTATGTCCTATCTTTTTATATTTTGTTATTAGAGTATGGAATACTAATGAAATGTATAATCAAGTTTTATAAAATGAAGGATTAGTCCCCAATATTAGGGTGGCATTTTATACCGAAAAATCGAAAAACCGCAAAAACCAACCGACAATTTACAATGAAACCGCAATCGCGATAAACCGAACCGCATTTGCGGTATTAAGAATCGAACCGCATTTGCGGTTGCGGTTGCGATATTTGATTTTCAAAACTTGCGGTTACTGCAAACCGCAAAGTATAGCCGCACGGATGATGAGGTTGAATTCTACAAGGAAATGGAACATATGACAACTTGTTAGTAATTAGTTTATTTATGCTAATGTTATTTATGTTTTTTCTTATAATAAAATGTATTAAACTATGTTGTTTTATTTGTAAATAACATTGGTACTCAAACAACACAACGAGGTTCTTCAAATCCACTCACCACCAACACTTGAGTTTGTAACTTTAGTTTGTAACATTGGTGCATTACATTTTCCTTTTAGTTTGTAACTTTAATTAACTTTGAATTAGATTTTTCTTTTTGGTTGTAACTTTAATTCATTTTGCTTTGTATTTTCCTTTTCGTTTGTAACTTTAAAGAATTTGGAATTGGAATGCTTGAGAAGTTTAACTTTAATTGGAATGCTTGGAATTGTAACTTTAATTTTCTTAGGTTGTGAATGCTTGAGAAGTTGAGGAGATTGTGAATTTATATATGTTTGAGAAATTGAGGTTGTGTATTTATTTATTTAGGTTGTGAATTTATATTTTTGTGAATGCTTGAGAACTTGCGGTTTTAAATCGCAAAATGCGGTCGGTTTGCGGTTTCAAAATCACAAAACCACAAATAGTCGGTCGGTTTGCGGTTTGAGTAAAAATTCGCGGTTACCGAACCGCAACCACCCCTACCCAATATGATCATCAAATTAAATTCCTCAGTTCATATGTATTTTTTATATATTTATAATAAAAAATAAATAACAATTAGGAAAAAGAATGTATTGGAAAATAATTCCAAACCCATAAGTTTATGTTGACCATTTACTTACTCTCTACAAAACCCAAAGTTTAAAAGAAAGATGCAAAACCCATTTGTGTGAAGCGAAAGAGAAATGAGTTTTCACTAGCTTTTTCGATTTGCTACAAATGAAACTCATGGAAGAGACAAGCACGTTGACCTCACTTAGCTGCTCGGAGGAAAAAAAACAAAATTCATTTGCAAATTAATTACAGGTTCTTTTTCTTTGTCTCTTTTGCTCAGAATTTTTCTTTATCCTTCTCTTTTTTGGGTTTTCTTTTCTGCTTAAAATATAGGTGAGGGGTAGTTTAGTCAATTTACATACAATTTGGTTTCGATGCGTGAAAACACAACTGCGACTGTGTTTAAGCTGTGAGGCTCTTGCAACGGTCATATTTCAAAACCCTATTGCCTAATAGCTTAAGGAAACACCTAAATGCTTCTTTTCTCTCCTAATAGCTTCAAATATTCAATATCATAACTTCTTCTCTCTCTCTCTCTCCCTCGCTCTCACCTCTCATCTCTCTGCTTTCTGCTCTCTTGAGCAACCCAACCATCCCCATGAGCCCATTTTTCTTTTGATTTGGAAGATGAGCGTTCATTGTTTCTCTATGCTCCCTCTTTGTTCTCTTCTCTATGCATTCGAATTTCACTTACACACTGCTACTGGTATTCATGAAAATCAAAGGATGAAAGCAAAATTCATTTGCAAATTTATTACAAGTTCTTTTTCTCTTTCTTTTTTTGCTCAGAATTTTTCTTTTTCTTGCTTAAAATAGGTGGGCGGTAGTTTAGTCAATTTACAAACAATTTGGTTTCGATGTGTGAAAACACAACTGCTACAGCGTTTAAGCCGTGTGGCTCTTGTAGCGGTTATATTTCAAAACCCTATTACCTAATAGATTTAGGAAACACCTAACTGCTTCTCTTCTCTCCTAATAGCTTCACATATTCAGTATCACAACTCTCTCTCTCTCTATTGCCCTCGCTCTCACCTCTCATCTCTCTGCTTTCTGCTCTCATGAGCAACCCAACTATCCCAACGAGCCCATTTTTTTTAATTTTTTATTATTTGGAAGACAAGCGTTCACTGTTTCTTTGTCTCCCTCTTCGCACTCTTCTCTATGCGTTCAAATTTCATTTACACACTGCTACTACTACTGCTACTGAAATTCATGAAAATCAGAGGATGAAAGCAAAATTCATTTGCAAATTAATTACAGGTTCTTTTTCTCTTTCTTTTTTTGCTCATAATTTTTCTTTTTTCTTGCTTAAAATATATGTGAAGGGTAGTTTAGTCAATTTACATACAATTTGGTTTCGATGCGTGAAAAAACAACTTTGACCGCGTTTAAGCCATCATGCTCAAAACCATATTGCCTAATAGCTTTAGGAAATGCCTAAACGTTTCTCTTCTCTCCTAATGGCTTCAAATATTCAATATCACAACTTTCTCTCTCTCTCGCCCTCGCTCTCACCTCTCATCTCTCTACTTTATGGTCTCTTGAGTAACCCAACTATCCCAACGAGCCCATTTTTCTTTTGATTTGGAAGACGAGCATTCACTGTTTTTATGTGCTCCCTCTTTGCTATATTCTCTATGCGTTTGAATTTCACTTACACATTGCTACTGCTACTGCTATTGATATTCATGAAAATAAGAGGATGAAAGCAAAATTCATTTGCAAATTAATTGCAGGTTCTTTTTCCCTTTCTTTTTTTGCTCATAATTTTTCTTTTTCTTGCTAAAAATATAGGTGAGGGGTAGTATAGTCAATTTACATATAATTTGGTTTTGATGCGTGAATAAGCAACTGCGACTGTGTTTAGGCCATGAGGCTTTTGTAAAGGTCATATTTCAAAACCCTATTGCCTAATAGCTTTAGGAAACGCCTAAATACTTCTCTTCTCTCTTAATCTAAGATGCATGGATACGCCAATTTAGTGGCGTATCCCGTATCAGATACTCCTTTGGATACGATATGATTTGGATATGATTCGATACACATTGGATACGTATCGCAGTCAATGGATACATGTATCCAACATTCCAGACTCGAGTATCTGACTTTTCGGATACCTTCCTCCTTTGAAGTTTGCAGTTGAGGGGCTGTTGAGGAGCCCCTGGCCTGCGTGTGAAGAAGGAGAGAGAGAGAGAGAGATCGGTGCGCACGAGGAAGAAGAAGATGTCGACTGACCTAATTTCTATTATCTCAAGTGACGACGTCATTTGCTAAAACAAGATTTGTAATATATATATATATATATATATATATATATAAGGGCGGATCCCTGACACCATATTTTTGACACAATTTTTGAGCCATTAGATGTAGGGGTGAGTACAGTACGGTATGGTACCGTATTGAGCTCGTACCGCTACTGATATTGGAAATTTAAATCGGTATGGTACGGTATGGAATTATAGTTTGCCAAAATTCGTACCATACCTTACCGTGCCAAATCGGTATCGGTACCATTTCGGTACCAAAATGGTACAACTAAAAATGAACCAATTCAATATTCAACACCAAAATAAGTGATACCTAAGTTACAAATTCAAAGATTCAACATATTCAATATTCAAATCCTAATCAACATATTCAATATCCATCAATATATTCAATATTCAAATCAACCAAATCAATATTTATCCATACATATTCATCAAATCCAAATGGTTAAAACTCATGCCTTATAGCTTACAAACCAAAATAGTTAAAATTATGTCTTATGGCTTACAAAAATACAAACACAATCCAAACATAAATGACAAAAACATAAAGTTATACTATTTGGTACGGTACGGTATTGACCGATACCAAAATCTTGGTACCGCTACCATACCATACTCTATTGATACGGTATGGTACGGTACTGAATATCTCTCCATACCAAATGAAACGGTATGAAATCGGTATGGTACAATGCGGTTAGGATACGGTTTCGGTATTTCGATTTAAGATGCCCACCCCTAATTAGATTACTCTAGTTTTAATGGATGAGATTAAATATGACATAACTTTTTGACATGAAAAATAAATTAAAATGTTTTTCTCTGTCCTCTCTCTATTTTCTCAAAAAGGTAAATTTCTATCAATTTTTTTTTTCTCTCTCCACTCTCTCTTCCCTAACCGTTCTCTGCTAATTATCATCACTAAATGAGGCAGCCGTCGCCATGGTGAACGCTCCCAAGCACACCTTACACAAGGTCACCAATACAAGAAAGGAAATGATAGCCTTACTGCCAAGCACCCAATCAAGAGGTGGTGGAGAAAAGAAGGGGAAGGGGACCTCTCTTTTCTAATTTCACTGGTTAGGTTTGTAGTTTGTGTTGCTTTCTATCTTGTTGGAGCTTTAAAGCAAATATGGTAGACAAGTCCTTATTCTTAGTTGTTCTATTAAACATCGAATTGTTCTGAACAATCTTTCTCAAATCAATTGAGATTAGAGTTTTAATTCAAAAAAAGAAAAATAAATAGGGAGTACCCAAAATGGGGGTTGAAATTATAAAAAAATCCAAGCACTATTTAAACATATAAACACACCCAAAACTCATCACTACACACACTTAAAACTCATTTATAAACACACCCAAAAAGTTGACTTTGGGGTTGATTTTGGGTCTGTTTCTATGTTTAAATAGTGCTTGGGTTTTTTTCTAAATACATGTCTAGGATTGGGTTTATTTATAAATTTGTAAAATAAATATCTATCTTGATGCTTTGATTCTCCCACTTCATTCAGAATAGACATTCATTCATTCTCTCTATTTTCTCTCTTTATTAGGTAATGGTGGTTGTTGTGATGAAAATGTTTTATGAGAAATAATAACGGGTTAACATAACTTAATTAACAAATTATCAGCAGTAACTCTAACAACAAAAAGAAGGAAAATGAGAATGAGAGATTGATTAAGAGAAAAATGTTCATGCTACACGAGGGATTTCAAATTTTTTGGGAAAGAATGAGAGAAAGATCAAGAAGTTTTTTTGGTCTGATAAAAGAAAGAGTTTAGAGGAGAGAGAAAAATATTTTAATTTATTTTTCATGTCAAAAATTCATGTCATATTTAATCTCATTCATTAAAAGTGGAGTAATCTAATGGCTCAAAATTTGTGTCAAAAATATGGTGTCACGGATCCGCCTCCATATATATATATATATATTATTCATAGATCTGTTTATAGGTTTGGGTCTTAAGCAATAGGATTAAAATGGGCTATGGGTAATGACATGTTTGGGTGAAAAAAGCTATACATGCCTAAAAATATAAAGAATCAGAAAAGAAAGCCCAATATGCTACACTATATTTATAATTTATAATTTATTTAAAATTTTGTTTTAAGTTATATAAATTTATTGATATATGTTTTTAATAACCGTATCCATGATGTATCGTATCCTAGTTTTTGGAAATTTACCTTATCCCCATGTCGTGTCGTATTGTATCATTGTATCCGTATCCATGTCCATACTTCTTAGCTCCTAATATAGCTTCAAATATTCAATATCACAACTTTCTCTCTCTCCAGCCCTCGCTCTCACCTCTCACTTCTCTACTTTATGCTCTCTTGAGCAACCCAACTATCCCAACGAGCTCATTTTTCTCTTGATTTGGAAGACGAGCATTCACTGTTTCTTTGGGCTCCCTCTTTGATCTCTTCTCTATGTGTTCAAATTTCACTTACACACTGCTACTGCTACTGCTACTGGTATTCATGCAAATCAGAGGATGAAAGCAAAATTCATATGCAAAATAATTACAGGTTCTTTTTCTCTTTCTTCTTTTGCTCAGAATTTTTCTTTTCTAGCTTAAAATATAGGTGAGGATTAGTTTAGTCAACTTACATACAATTTGGTTTCGATGCTTGAAAAAGCAATTGCGACCGTGTTTAAGCCGTGAGGCTCTTGCAAAGGTCATATTTCAAAACCCTATTGCCTTATAGCTTTAGGAAACACTTAATGCTTATCTTCTCTCGTAATAGCTTTAGATATTCAATATCACAACTCTCTCTCTCTCTCTCTCTCTCTCTCTCTCTCTCTCTCTCTCTCTCTCTCTCTCTCGTCCTCACTCTCACCTCTCATCTCTCTGCTTTCTGCTCTCATGAGCAACCCAACTATCCCAACGAGCCCATTTTTCTTTTGATTTGGAAGACGAGCGTTCACTATTTCTCTGTGCTCCCTATTTGCTCTCTTCTCTATGGTTCGAATTTCACTTACACACTACTAATGCTATTGGTAGTCATGAAAATCAGAGGATGAAAGCAAAATTCATTTGCAAATTAATTACAGGTTCTTTTTCTCTTTCTTTTTTTGCTTAGAATTTTTCTTTTTCTTGCTTAAAATATAGGTGAGGGGTAGTTTAGTCAATTTACATACAATTTGGTTTTGATGCGTGAAAAAGCAACTGCGACCGCCTTTAAGTCGTGAGGCTCTTGCAATGGTCATATTTCAAAACCCTATTTCCTAATAGCTTTAGGAAACACCTAAATGCTTCTCTTCTCTCCTAATGACTTCAAATATTCAATATCACAACTCTCTCTCTCTCTCTCTCTCTTTCTCGCCCTCGCTCTCACCTCTCATCTCTCTGCTTTCTGCTCTCTTGAGCAACCCAACGAGCCCATTTTTCTTTTGATTTGGAAGACGAGTGTTCACTGTTTCTCTGTTCCTCTTTGCTCTCTTCTCTATGCTTTCGAATTTCACTTACACATTGCTACTGCTACTCTACTGCTACTCGTAGTCATGAAAATCAGGGGATGAAAATAGAATTCATTTGCAAATTTATTACAAGTTTTTTCTATTTCTATTTTTGCTCATAATTTTCCTTTTTCGTTTATGCTTAAACTTCAAGTGAGAGATAATTTAGTCAATTTACATACAATTTGGTTTTTTTTATAATTATTTATTATTTATTTATTTATTATCAAAACAGGATTTGGTTTTGATGAGTGAAATCGCGTTGAAGCGGTGAGGCTCTTGCAACGGTAATATTTCTTCAAGGTTTGATTTCAAAGCCTTATTTCCTAATAGCTTTAGGAAACACTTAAATCCTTCTCTTCTTTCTAATAGCTTCAAATATTCAAGATCACACCGTTCTCTCGCTCCAGCTCTTGCGTACTCTCCCTTTCTACTCTCGCTCTCGCTCTCACCTCTCGTTTCTCGACTTTCTACTATCTTCTCTGTTTCTCTGTACTCCCTCTTTGCTTTCTTCTCTGTACGCTCGAATTTCACTTACACACTACCACTGCTAGTCTGCTATTGGTAATCATGAAAAGACTTTATGACATAATTACAGTGGAAGTTGAAACCTTATAGATTAAGCATATATACTGACTAGTCAAAGGCTTTATCACATAATTAACTACTAATTTAATCAATCTAGTTTTGCTCTTTTGAGATAGAGTGTGTGCGTGCATGTGTCATTAAGGATTTTGTTAGCTTCGAAAATTAATGGGTTTTTAGTGGCCACTAGCATTATGCAGAATGACAAGTTCATCATGTGGTCCTTAATTGTTGGAGGATTTTGCCAATGTTAATCCAAAATCAGAGGACAAAAGTAAAGAAGAATTGCTTGTCTGAAATGAATGCTATCGCTCCTAACACTTTAGGCATGTTTACGTATCAGTATTGAATATGGGAGGAAAGGGAATGATTTTCGCTTTATGATTTCCCTGATGTTTACTTGCAATTAGGAATGAAAAAAAATATGTGGACCCCATCTCAAAATCCGTAATTACATCCCCTCAAAATTAGGAATCAAATCAACTAGGGAGGCGGATGGGGTATCTTATTCCCATTCGTTTTTCCCTTAAAACCTTCCAAAAATACTCTTATCACTTTACCATAATTCCAAAACATCCCAAACCTTAGAAAAAATAAAAACTCACGCAAGAATTTCTAAGACGCTCCAACTTTTGTTTCACGTTAGCATTGCAGAAGATCATAAAAATAAGAATGTTTTCACATATGTGAAACTATTTTTCATATCACATATATAATTGTGCATGTCTACAACCATTGGGGATACCCTTTTTATTATTATTTATTATTATATTAAATTGGAGATTTAGATGGAGCTCTATGCACCTTTTTTGGGCTTGTTCTTAGGTTGAACTTTCATGCACCCAAATTCCACACCTTAGAGATGATTTTTTCAATTTTAAAACTTCGAAAACATATATATATATATATATATATATTTTAATTTAGGTGTCACACTACCTAAGCAATTTAACGCAAAGCTTAGGTACCATTTGTGATACAAACACACTATAAGTAAATAAAAAATCAGTGAAACTTCAGAAAATAATAAACCAATAAATAATGAATCAATTAAATGTTAAATTTAGGTTATTTTATTACCGTAAATTAACAAAGAATAATGAACTATAGAATATTGAGAACTTGATTTTAAACTCGTGTTTCAATATGGCTATAAAATTAAATTCTCCGATAAATTAAATATAATGAACGAAAATTATGAAAAAAATTTGTTGGAAATAATGCCCAAAAACAAGCCCATAGAATTGGATCCCAACAAAAAAGAAGGCCCATAGAATTGGAAACGAAAAGTAATTTGCTTGTCAAAGTGAAGTCGTTTTGTCCAAGAAAACAGAGAGAGAGAGAGAATGGTGGGAGAGGGGATGAAGTAGATGATGGAGGAGACGAGCTCACGCTGGCTGCCTTCGTTCCTAGCGATAGAAACCTGCGACAACCAAATTAATGACGGGTTCTTTTTCGTACTTTTATTTTCTAGGAAAAATTCACATTAGGGGTAATTTAGTAAATTAAATGTTCTTTTGAAACCAGCTTAGGGTTAGCATTTGCAACGGTAAGTTAAACCGCGTGAAAGCGGAGTTGGGTTTCCTAATAGCTTTGGGAATGAAATCCTAATAGCTCTAGGAATGAAATCCTATAAATACCTTCTCTTCCCTTCAATTTCACTTTCAATTTCAAACCCATCTCTCTCTCTCTCTCTCTCTCTCTCTCGCTCTATCTCTCTGTTGTTCTCTGCTTTCTGCTCTCTACTCTGTGCTCGGTTTCTGCTCTCTACTCCGTGCTCGGTTTCTGCTCTCTACTCCCTGCTCGCTTTCTGCTCTCTATGCTCTCTGCTCTTTGTTCTCACACTGCTAGTCATGAAGATCAGAGGAGTTTGGGCCTACAACTTCCATCAAGAATTGTCTCAATTCGATCACTGCCTGCACCGCTTCCCCGTCATCTCTTTCGATACCGAATTTCCAGGCTTTCTCCGAGACACTCCCCGAGACGCACTCGAAGATCAACGTTACGAAGATGTAAAATTCAATGTTGAATCCCTCAAATTGCTCCAGTTGGGATTCACTCTGTCCGACGCCAATGGCAACATTGGGGGAACTTGGGAATTCCACTTGTCTGGGTTTAATGAGAAATCTGACCCTCATGTTGTCGCTTCCATTTCTCTACTCAAAAGGAACGGTCTTGATTTTGCGAGACTTGGGCAATTTGGGATTTCTGTTGCGGAGTTTGTGTTCGGGTTTCTGCGTGTCCTTAGAATCCACAGAGGGCTGCATGATTTGACATGGGTTTGCTTTCATGGCCTTTATGACCTGGCGTATTTGCTCAAGCTCTTAACCCAAAAGCCTCTGCCCGATTCAGTGGTGATGTTTGCTAAGGCTCTTGGTGTAGTTTTTGGCATCATTTATGACATCAAGTTTATGGCTCGCTACTGCAAAGGATTCTTTGGTGGTGAAATTGGATTGGCAAGGGTGGCCAAACTTCTTGATGTGGAGCGCTCTGGTGAAGCTCATCAAGCTGGTTCAGACAGTTTATTGACTGCTGCTGTGTTCTCCAAGATGAACGCAACGTTTAGGTCTGTGGCTGGGATGTCTCAAGGCTGCTTGTATGGAATTAGCCCAACAATCGTGCGATATTGGCAGCCCGCTCGTGTGGTTGTTGCTCCTGTGATCGTCCGTCGCCCTTGCTTTCCTGTTGCAGCACCTCGTGTCTACGGTGCTCGTCTCATTCATTGTCCTATTCTTCCCACTTATGTACACATGTAGTTAGTTTTGTAAATTCTGATTCTTTGGAGTTGGGGAACAGTCTAGTGACTAACTGGCTAATCAGTATTCATTTTGTATGTACAACATTTTTTACACCAAAAGATTATAATACAATTCTTTAATTTCTGCCGTAATTTCCTACTTTGTTTCTTTTTATTGCCAAAGTAAATGGGTTGTATTTTACCTAGTTTTCGACTCAGATACAAGAAACTTGCATCTTAATCTCTTGTTTTGAATATGAAGAATGTGAGCTTGGAATTGCAAGTCTCTTTAACGTTTAAAGCTGTCTTTAGTTGTTTAGCTGTAGAAAATTTCCCTTGACCGCAAAATGTAACACCAATCAGTTTCCGGATATAATTCTTTTGTTCTTCTTGTGGTAGGCTACATTAGAGCATCTATTAGCGATGGTATTTCATATATCATCTTCTGTTCTGTAGTAACTTTTGTTGATGACACTCAGGATAGTAGCCAATTCCAAGCCATGTCCAAAGTGTAAGCGACCTATTGAAAAAACCAAGGGTGCCATGACGTGCACACCACCTTGCAAATTTGAATTTTGTTGGTATGCTTTCTGCTTGCTTTTTTTTCCCATTCATGGAAATTGATAGTTTTTTGAAAACATATCTGATTAATGATTGCATTGTATTATTCACATTGAGAATAGAAATATAGTTTGAGGAAACTTTTCTGTTGCTTATGCTCTTATAATGTTAAGTTATATCTGGTTCTAAATGAACTATATGTATCTTGCAGGCTATGCCTTGGTGCATGGTCAGATCATGGTGAGAGGACAGGTGGTTTCTATGCTTGTAACCTCTATGAAGCAGCTAATAAAAAGGGAGTTGTAAGGATTTTACAGTTTCTTTTTGTTCATTCTGAGAATTTGTTCTTCTTCTTTGCCTTTTGGAAGCATAGTTTTCTTTTTCTTCTGTTTACAAGAGTTTGTATTGTGGTTTGTAGTATGATGAAACTGAGAGAAGAAGAGAAATGGCAAAGCATTCTCTGGAGAGATACACTCATTATTATGAATGTTGGGCAAGAAATCAGTTGGTATTCACAATTCTCTTTTCAAATTTTCCTCTGTTTTTTCTGCTATGCTTTGAATTCATTAATTTCTTTTCTTAATGTTATAGTACCCTGGCTATGTATTTTTTTTTGGGTCAACTCCATAAAAGTGTGGAAGCCTCCTGAATTTGTAGTATTTGTCTGTGCATTGTTCTTCTGTTTTATGGATTTAATTGTCTGAGCCTTAATGTTGCTCTTGATGGACCTATACAAATGTCCTATTCTCGTTTAATTATTCACTAAAATCTTTTTGGTCTTCCTTGGCAGTCGAGGCAAAAAGTTCTTGCGGATTGGCATCAAATGTGAACTGTTAATTTAAGTATCTGTACTGCAGAAAAAAATTTCTACGTGCGCACGTACATACAGACATGGGTTCATGTGTTAGCTATCTTCATTCTTCAATGGAGTAGATGGTAACAAATGTGTTCAAAACATAAATAATCTTAGTACTCATCTTTCTATTGTATTGTGGAACTAGAACCATATTTAAAACTTTTTGCAGATTTGGAATGTTATGGTGTATGGAACGTTCTACTTATTTTATTCATAGATCCAATGCTACAAATTAAGTTTAGCTTAAGGTTAACAACACAAACATGAGGTTTTCTGTGTTTTCACTTTGGACCTTTAGATTTCAGAATTTAGACGTGTAGTTGTGTTTGTACGGAAACCATTCATGTGAACTGATAGCCTGAATTTAGAGGCGTTACTTCCTAGCTATCATGGAATTGTATGAAGTACCCTGTATTAACTTTATTGATATCCTGGCTATTTTTTTTTCTCAGATGGAGAAACTTAGAGACATACAGCGGGGACCTGAGTTTCAGCTCAAGTTCATAACTGATACCTGGCAGGTGGTGAACTACCATAATTTTTGTTAGATATATAAAGATATATTTTCTTTTAAATATATGAAAGGAATTATAGTGCACAGTTTAGCTATAAGATCAGATTAGATTTGCTTTGCCATGGAATGCTGACAAATTTTGTTTTGCCATGAAATGCTGACAAATTTTGTTTTGCTTCTGTCTTCCATTTTCGTTGATTGTTGAGTGTAGGAGAGTGCTGAAATGGACTTATGCTTATGGGTACCACCTACCTGAGGATGAGCATGCAAAGAGGCAATTTTTTGAGTGCTTGCAAGGTATAAACTGTGTGTGTATATTAGCAGCAACTAGTTAGGAATTGTCTTTTGTGTTTTCTGAAATATATAATTCTGCTTTTCTCTTAAGGTGAGGCAGTGTCTGGTTTGGAAAGGCTTCATCAGTATGCATTGTTAAAACTGCAGGGTTCCTGAGTGTGTGAGATCTGTATTTGATGATATTTGCATAACTAGCATAGGTCAAAACCTTGCAGCTAATAATTGGATCACAAAGATTGTACTTCTGTATCGAGCTCTGTCGAACTCTGAGTTCTTAAATATGGAACAAATTCCTAGAAAACGAAAGTACACGGACCAAGGTCAAGATGAAAGTGCAGACGAGCATAAAAAGAAGGTGGTCACCATCCTTGATGACTTGGGAGAAGTTTGAGAGTATCTTATTCACTTGATCTTATTCATCTGTTAGTGTTGGAACTGTAACACTAACAGATGGCTGCTGAACAAATCATTTTAGCTCGATTTTCTCAGTTCATCAATTATGGTGCGCAGAGTAAGGCACCGGAAGTATGCCATGGAGCTTTCCATTGTCATCATTGATTGAATAAGGACCTTAGAACTGAAAATACATTGGAAATTGGTGAGTTGTAGAATCAAAATGTCATTTTTTGTAAAAGGGTGGTAAATGCCCTTAATCTTTTGATTCTTTCTTGAGAAAAGGCTTTTTATTTTTCTCTTTCAATTACTAATTACTATAAAAGTCATTGGTATAATATGTTTTACTTCACTGCAATGAGCAAGTCCATATTGATGCGTACTTAATTCAACATCAATTTTGATTTTAGCAAAAGCTATTTGCATAACTGAGCACAAACAACACATTCATTACATAAACTTTGACAAGATTGTATGCAACAACACATACAATGCATATATAATTAGCTATCAAGCTAAGCTATGCGAAGACCAAAGGGAAGTGAAAGGTGATAAAAAAAAAAATAGAAAAAGAAGTCCCAGATGGAGCATATCATTTAGAGTGCATTTGCCATAAAATAAACTTAAACATTAAAACATTTCTCAAATGCAATACTCCCAAAATAAAAACAAGCTAAATTCTAAATTCTAAGTTCTTTGTTTCTAATCCATGAGTAAGACTAAAATTTCAAGCAAGTAGCCACATAATAGGCACCTTCACTGTTTTTTTCATGAAGCTCTAGGAGTTCATTTCTCATTCTAAAGCCCAATGGGGTAAGAGCAAGACTCATTCCAGGAGCAACAACCTTCTCTATCTTTTTAAAAGACTTCTCTTGGACAACCCATATATGTTAATATGCTCTTCTTTCCCATCCTTATTAAGTTGCAACAAGCAAATTGATTCCTTGTACTCCTCAACAGCTTCAATTCCACCGGCAATTCACTTTGGCTGCGGCAATGCTTGAAATATCTTGTGTTGTTATCTTGTTGCTGGCGTCAAACAACACAAGATAATCCCTTCGGTTTGCCATGGTCCAATATGCTACTCCATTACAAATTCCATATCCACAATCCCACTTCATGCTCTTTATAGGAGGAATGACATCAAACCTGTTCCAAGATCTTGTGCTACAAACCTCTACCTCAGAGACAAGCTCATCCTTACCAAATGACACCATCCTTGCCACCTTGTAGTTATCAACCCCCGGGTGGAACCCGAATGCAAGAGTAATGCCATGTCCGGATAATGGCCGGCACGAAATGTTGGTCATTGGAAGGGTCACATATTTCCCAAGTGATGGGTTGTATATGCATATAGGGCTGTTCAAATGCAACATATGACAGACAAAGCAAGCCATTGCTTGAACCTTATATTCCATAAGGTTTTAGGCTCCGATGGTGAGTAATAGTTTAGCGGACCTCAAATGTTTTGTTGGAGAGAAGAGTGTGGCCAATGTTTCTTGTGCCTATAAGGCAGTGGAGGGCAACTAGAAAAGTATGAACATGAGTTTTAAGATTCCTATTAAGATGTTCGCCAATAAAACTCAGAGCGTTTGATCAGATTTCTCCATAACTTGCATACACACATATGAACCGAACAAGGGACTTTAAGGGTAGTCTTAGTGGGATGTCCATCAAGATTTCTTCAGGGATGTAGATGGGATTCTTCCATTTTGTGGATACCATCATGAACAAGTGCACGTATGTAAATAAGTTAGAAGGCAAACTCAGGAAGGAAACACAGCCATATGGGCAATTCATAGAGTCTAACAAAAAACAAATGGGTAAGAGCATTTGACCCATCACTGAAAAAAGAACTTTTTATTTCACAACAAAAAGGAAAATACAATGACTCAAATTTTATTTGTCATAAGGGGAAGGGCATGAAAAAAGGAATGAACTTTCCAGCAAGAGGAGCGTTTGTCAAATATTAAAATGTGGTGGATCGGCTTATAAACAACGTTTAAAATTTTAGAAAACCAGTCTGTAAATCTCATACCAAAACGAACATAATTATGTCATAAGCCGGGATGCGACCGCCAGTGATGACGGTAGAACTAACCGCCATAAACCCACTTGTCTCCTGCCTAAGAAAGATGCAAAACTGCCTCCCATGGTTTCTCCATGCGGAGAAGTAAAAACTTGGAACTTGGAAGAAGTCATAAATATCAGTAAGAAGCCTAGGTATTCGCGATCGAGCAAAAAACGCTGCTTAAGCTGTTAGAACACAAAAAGGTTGGGCAGTAAGAATTTTTTCTCAAAACTCTCGAGGCGACAATAATCCTTCTCTAAATAGGGGGCGCTTCTTAACTTTTCAATGTATTTTTCTTAACAAAGTGAAGAAAGATAGAGGGGTATGACAAGCATACAAAGGAAAAAAAGAAGAAGAGATGGAATGACAAGAAAGAAAAAGGAAAAACAAAGCACATAAGGAGCATATGATTAAGAGTGCATATCCTTTCTCAAACGAAACTCCAAAAAAAAAAAAAAAAAAAAAAAAAAAAAAAACAAGGTGATAGTACATTTTCCATATTACTTTCCACAGCATAAAGGACATAAGATACACATGATATTCTTTTAAGTTCGGATGCTCCAACCCTTGAGTAAGAGTAAACTTTCA
Organism: Prunus mume; assembly: GCF_029339155.1. Taxonomy (NCBI): domain Eukaryota; kingdom Viridiplantae; phylum Streptophyta; class Magnoliopsida; order Rosales; family Rosaceae; genus Prunus; species Prunus mume. The sequence goes on from NC_142699.1 coordinate 43,225,354, forward strand.
ACATAAGTATCCGCAGCATCAGAGTCAAGAGAACAATGCTTGGGCAAGCTAACTCTGGTTTCATTGATCTGCTTGGTTTGAAGATTGTAAATAGCCAGATAAATTTCACCTTTCTTTCCAACATAGTTCACGAGGAGTTCATCATTCGTTTTAAAGCCCAATGGCATAGGCCATATTCCAGGAATAACAACAGTGTGCATCTTATTTAAACACTTCTCCTGGAGAACCCATATGCCGACGTGGAGCTCTGGCTCACTTCTTTCGCATTGCAATAAGCAAACCGACTCCTTGTACGCCTGAATTTCTCCCTCAACGCCTTCAAGTCCCTCCGCAATAGCCTCCGGCAGCAACACTTGTTCAAATACCTCACTGCCAGTATCAAACGACACGAGATGAAAGCTATCATCCTCTCCCTGTCCCATAATCCAGTATGCTATCCCATCAGAAACTGCATGTCCAGAATGCCAACCCAAGGAATATATCCAAGGAGGAATTACACCAATGCTCTTCCAAGAGTTTGTACTTAAACTGTAAACCTCCACTTCATTGTATTTCTTCCCCCGAATAAACGTTACCAACCTTACTACCTTGTAGTCGTTGAGCCTGGAGTTGAACCCGAATGTAAGAACACAACGATACTGGTATTTGGGAGGGCAAGAAACGTTGGTGACTGGAAGGCGGACAAATTTCATGATTGATGGGTTACATATGGTTACAGGACAATCCAAATCCAGACTTTTACATGACAGACAAACTAAACCATTACTTGAACCATATAGCCCAAAACCTCCCATGTCCAAGCATGTTGCCTTAAATGTTTCATTAGAGAAAATGGAATGGCGAATTTTGGGTTTGACTTCAGTGCACTCGAGACCAACTAGAAAAGTAAGGCCATGGTTTTTAACATTCCTATTAAGATGTCTGCCTATAAAACTCGAGCTTTCAATCAAATTGCTCCATGACTTGCAAACACACATAAACTGAACTAGGGATTTTACTGGTAGTCTTAGTAGGATGTCGATCAAGATTTCTTCAGGGATGTAAATGGAATTCTTGCAGTTTGTGGACGTCATCCTGAGGAAGGTATAATACAGACATAAGTTAGAAAACAAAATTGGGAAATAATTCTAGACCTAGTGCTACATTCAATCATACAAGTAATTATAATGTAGTATGGTAGTACGGCTACGTGTTATAATATAAGTGGATATTATTGATATCATTCCCTAAAAGGTGGAAACAAAGACTCTATCGTCCACATCCATATTATAACAAGTGTACAAGTTATATCACGTAGCTATACTCCAGTACCATACAATAATTTCTCCAACCCTATACCCATGGTCCTTTGTTGATCAATTTCTACCCTAATATTCTTGTATGACAAAAATTTACTAACCCAAAAGAAAAATCGATTCTCACTTTTAGTTTGTAATGGGAAGAACATGAAAAAAAGGAATGTCGTTTGCATCAAGACGAGATTCATGTTTGTCAAATATTAAAATGTAGGCCAGCTTATGAACAGTTCTTCAACTTTCAAACTCTCATACAAAAATTCCACTTTCAAGAGAGGGAAAAAGCAGACGTGTTTATGTCATAATGATTTTTTAACATAAAATCTTTGATTGAGACATTCTCTAAGTGTCTAGTTAGTAAACATATGGAGCAAACAAAAATATAAGCAGTGGTATACTTGGAGCTGCAACTCCGTGAAAAGCAAAACTGAAGAAGAAACTCCACATCTACAGAAAATACAACCTTAATTACCTGAGAAGCCTGACGACTGTGCAGCGGGACAGATGTGATGGAAGAAATTTTTATTTCTATTTGATCAACCAACAGGTTATGAGATTTGAAGACAAGGGAAGGACAACATTAAATAATAAGGCAATAATATATGCGGGAGGAGAGACATAGAGGGCAGGGAGAGAAGAATAAAAAAGCATACAAAATAAAAAACATAAAGGAAAGTTCTAACTTCCAAGTTGAAAATGGGAAAGGCCAATCTAAACCCACAAAATATTTCCAAAATTTTTTAAGGGGCTTGTAGCTCAAGTAATTAAGAGTATTTATTTTACATCATAGATCATAAGTTCGATTTCCCCCACCCACATGTTTTATAAGAAGAAAAAAAATTCAATGCAATATAAAGATTATATTGGGCTGATAGTAACAACCCAATGGGCTCTTTATTGATTTCCATTCAGTTAGGAAATCTATATTTTATTTCTAACATATAAACCTCTAATTGATGGATTACATATGCATGTGGGGCGGTTCAAAATGCAACATTTTATCTGGCAGTCAAACAATACTCCAACTCTAGATCCCAAAACGTTTTTGTTCCTAGGGAGTATCCCACATCGTGAATTGGTTCTTGATTGGATACTCATATTTTATGGAGTGTTTACTAATTAGGAATTGGAATTCTCATTAAGAATTGAATTCCACCTATAGAGGATTCCTGCGTTTACTTTACATCAATTAATTAAAAAGTAAGTGGGGCTCACACAAAATTAGGAACTGAGTTTATGAATTTGGAGGAATTCAATTCTTGGGTGGGAGGTGGTATTCTAATTCTCGGAAAACTAACCCATTATGAATTCATCTTTTTTACCCATTATATCCTCACACAATTTTAAAATGTTCAAATTTGCTATCTACTTTAACCTAACAACAAGGACATTTTAATAATTAGCACGACTCTTACCCCAATTCCATATGATTTAGCAAATAACTTTAATAGAAATCCGAAATCTAACTCTCCTCAATCCATATGGTTTAGTAAACAACTTCAATAAGAATCAGGAATCTAATTCTTCTCAATACAACTCCTCCTCAATTCAATTCATCATCAATTCAATTTCTCCTAAACCAATTGCGGATTAGTAAACATGCCATTAATATAATATTAGGGATGGACTCAGGATTTCAAAATAAGATGGGCTAAATTTACCTTACGAGTGGCCTGTTAGATTTTGAACCAGATTAAACCTTAAAATATATATATTAACTATAAGAAATAAATTAAAAACTCACTTGGGCTAGCTGTAGGTCTATCTATGTATAGTATAGAGCATGCTATTTATGTGGCAAGCCCAACACCCCTATATGCTCCCATTCATGGCCGGCTCTGGGGTGTTGCAAGTGGTGGCACCACACAAGGGCCCGATCTTTTAGGGACCCCAAATTTTGTTTACATGTATATTATATATTAATTGTTGAAATGTCACTTGAATTTATACCTCAGTTTCAATTTGTCACCTTAAAGAAAAAATTAAGAGAAATGTCACCGTAATTTTTCAAAATCCATGATTTTCATCTGACTTTAACACCATCCAATTTTTCATCCATTTTAAAGGTATTTTAGTCTTTCCATTTTTTTTTAAAAAAAAGAAGAGAAAAAATAGACCTCTCTCTCCCTTTCTCCCCCACCCCAACCCCACCTGCCCCCAAAACACATCGTACCTCTCTTCTCTATCTCTCTCTTTGACCATGTATAAATTTTTTTATAATCATTTTTCCATTTCTAAAATACCCTTGAAAATGAAAAAGACTAAAATATCCTTAAAAATGGATGAAAAATTGGATGGTGTTAAAATTAGATGACAAATAATGGATTTTGAAAAATTAAGGTGACATTTCTCTTAAATTTTTCTTTAAGGTGACAAATTGAAACTGAAGTATAAGTTCAAGTGATATGTCTACAAAAATCCCTATATTATATATAACCTAGGTTCGAATCCTACCTAGGTTCTTCAATAGAAAAAAAATCTCTTGCTTTCCCTGATCAACACAAAAACAAAGGACATAGAAACTCACTCTTAAAATCCCCCTACCCCTCCCCTGATAATTTATTGCTTGTACTAAAAAAAATAAGGTTAACTACATAAAAGTACCACAATTTTGGTGTCATTTCAAATTACCCAACCTTCAGGATATCAGTATTAACCCGCTACTGTTTGATGGGATCTAGACTTGGAAGGTGTCAGGTGTGCCTGTTTCTTTTCCTTGGGGTTTTTTTTTGGGGGTTAAAAACGTCACATTTTGTCCGTATTTGGCGAATTTTTTAAACGGGTGTATATAGTTTCAAGTTACCTTTTGTAGGGAGATATTCCTCCTTGCAAATCACAATTTGATACATATACAAAAATAATTCATCAAAAACATAAAAAGAAAAACTTCGCCACACATGTCACACTGTTATTGACAGGAATGTAAGAGCTCTTACTTACACAATAAGAATAGAAGTATTTTCCATGATAATATGTCTAACTTCAGTTCACTGATGATGCTAATATTTACAAATATATGAAAATGCCTTCTATCTTGACTCAATATCTCAAGACTAACAGAATGCTCTTATTTATTTTACAAGAACAGAATACAATATTTCTCCACTAAACTTCTCAATACAGACTTTCTCAATTAAAATAGAGTTGACTTAACCAACTCTCAACTAACCATAACCTAAATGATGGTTAACAACTAACTCAGATAGAGATTTCTATCATTATTCAGCAAGATCACAAAGCAAATGCTATATAATTTAATTTGTAATATTAAAATGATCAACAACACATAAAATACATGAACTGTCACAAAAATGTTTGCAGCAACATAAAATACATGAATTTTGACAAAAAAAAAAACATAAAATACATGAATATGAAAATACTCCCAAAACAAAAACAAAGTAAAATACATTTTTCAACGACTAATTACTTTACACAACAACATACCAAACCTATAATAATTTGAAATTCTTCCTTTTAATCCATGAGTAAGACTAAACTTTCAACGTAAGTAGCCACATAATAGGCATCATAGTAATTTTTCACCAACCTAATTCCAGTTTGAGTGAGCTGCTTGGACTCAAGATTATATATAGCCAGATCAGATCCTTTACTATCTTGTTCATGAAGCTCGAGAAGAAGTTCATTTTTCATTCTAAATCCCAATGGGGTAAGACTCATTCCGGGAAAACCAATAGTGACCAACTTTTTAAAATACTTTTCTTGGAGAATCCATATGTTAATATGCTCCTCTTGCCCATCCTTGTTGAGTTGCAACAAGCAAATTGATTCTTTGTACTCCTCAACAGATTTAATCCCACCGGCAATACCCTCCGGTAGCTGGATTTCTTGAAATACCTCGTTGCCGGCGTCTAAAGACACAAGATAATCCTTTTGGTTTGACATGGTCCAATATGCTACTCCATTACACATTCCATATCCACAAACCCACTTCATGCTCTTTATCAAAGGAGGAATTACATCAACCGTCTTCCAAGACTTTGTGCTTAAACTATAAATCTCCACTGCAGAGAGAAGCTCCTCTACATCAATTGATACCTTCCTTACCACCTTGTAATCATTCACACCAGGGTGGAACCCGAATGCAAGAGTCATGCCATATCCGAATAAAGGCCGCCACGACATGCCGCTCCCTGGAAGGAGCTGCCACGACAAGCTGGTCCTTGGTAGGGTCACACGTTTCTTAAGTGATGGGTTATATATCCATATAGGATTGTTCAGGTTCAATTTTTCATATGACAGACAAAGCAAGCCATTGCTGGAACCGTAGATCCCGAAAGGTTTTCGGCTTCGATGTTGAACAGTAATGCACACCTCAAATGTTTCATTGGAGAGAAGAGAGTAGCCAGTGTCTCCTGTGCCCCCATTGTTGTGGAGGGCCACTAGAAAAGTATGAGCATGATTGTTGAGATTCCTATTAAGATGTTCACCAATAAAGCTCAAGCCTCGGATCATATTTCTCCATGACTTGCATACAGTCATAAACCGAATGAGGGACTTTACGGGTAGTCTTAGTAGGATGTCGATCAAGACTTCGTCAGGGATGTACATGGAATTCTTCCGTCTCTTGGATACCATCCTGAATAAGAGTGTAAAGAAATAAGTTAGAAGACAAAGTCATCAAGAAGGAAACAAAGCCATTTCATGGACTCAAATAAGAATTTTAGTTTCACTTCACAAGGATCTCGTAGTTCAAATAGTTAAGTGCATTCAAATCAACACTAAAATATTTTAATTTCACAAAAAAAAAAGAAAGAAAATAAATCAAATGAGTCACCTTTTTATTAACGTAAACACGAATGAATTTCCAGCAAGAGGAGAATTCATGTTTTTCAAATATTAATAAGATGTAGAGCATATTATAAATGCTTGAAATTTCAAAAATCCAGATTCAAGATCTCATACCAAAACACACATGATTTTGTCGTAAGTGTTAGTAAATATAAGCAACAAACACATATATAAGCAGCAAAATGAGGGCAAACTTGGAGTGGGATACCTGTCTGCAATTTGTAATCTATGTATTATATTTGGAGCAAAGAGGGATGAAAAATAATTGTTCCCTTGGAGTAGTGGCTCACTGAAAAGCAAAACCAAAGAAGAAACCTAAAATCTGTAAAAATAAATAGGTACCTGAGAAGCTTGACTGTGTTGTCGGAGAGAAGTGATGGAAGAACTTTTATATTTTATTTTGATTAATCAATACTATCTCCCATGAGATCTGAAGTCAAAATCTCTTCAACAAAGATGCGAAAAACTTCAACAATGCGGCGAAAGAAATAGGAGAGGAAGAAAAAAAATAAAACCCTAACATAGATATAAGTGTTAACACACCACCGTTGGATGAGATCCAACGGTGAAGGTGTCAGGTGCATCCGTTTCTTTTCCTTTGGTTTTTATTTATACAAGCGATATTCTATTTTAATCTAATCTAAACTAAGGAAATGAGGATTCGAACTAGGGTGCAGAGCGAGAAGCGCATTTGCTTTCCTTTAGTTTTGTTGTTGTTGTTAAAAAATGACACATTTTGTCTACATATTGGTTTTTATTTATTTATTATCAGTTGTATGTAATTTCAATTTTATCAGTCATGTTCATGTAATAAAATTTTTGTTGCAATAAAGTACGCACTTACTATTTTATCACTTACGGGTCAAAACAATCTCTTGTGACTACACTGAGTACACTTGGTCTACAACTCAAGCCCTATTTCGAACCCCCTTTCGTCTTATAGTTTAGATTATCGCTTGTACTAAAAAATAATTCCCTAACTTCCATCCTAAAGTTTTTATTTCATGCATTCTTCCTTTGCTTCTCTCATTCCTCAGTCTTTTCCCTACCTCTTTCCTTCTTAGTACATTCCCCATACATTCCATGTACGTTTCCCCTTTTATCTTCAGCTAAAAGTGAAAATAAAATAAAATCAAGGGGCTTGTAGCTTATGTGGTTAAGAGAAGTATACATGCACCGAGATCCTATATTTAATAATGCTTCTATAAGAGAAAATAAAAAATAAAAAAACTAAAGTAAACGGGCTTTATTAAGCATCCATAACTTCTATAAACACATCAAAATTCATAATAATAATGACCATCAAATTCGCTTTTACTAAAATGATACAAATGTTTTTCTCAATAGGGCCCCGGATATGATAACATTGTCAAAAGAATATACAAGCACACATAAAATATATACATGAGTGTTTTTCTCAAGTAGCCAACAAATGAAGTAAAGAAAAGCATACCAAGAAAAAGAAGGTGGAAGGACAAGCAGTTCCTCATTCATTATCAAATGTCTGCATGTCCAGAATGCCAAAGGTCTTTATCGACGAAGAAATTACACCAAATGCTCCAACAAGTGTCAGTATTCCTATTTAAACACAACTCCTTATTGTTTTGTAAGAGAGTTGTAGATTTTATGTTTGCTGGACGTCCCGTACAGTTTACAAGGAAGGACTTTTGTTTCATTACTAGCCCAAGCTTTAGTGAAACCCCTCATACGCAGAGTTATAGGTTTTATCTTCGCGACACATCATTTGTACATTTTATTGGATATGTACACAATGTTTTTTTTTTTTTTGGACAAGTATGTGTACACTTGCTAAATTCGGATGCATATGCTTGCTAAATTTGAGTCCCAAATGATGTGGCATGTACCATGTCATACATATTTAATTAATCAAATCTAACTTGAATTATGATTTTATTTATTTATTTTAGGAATAAAATTTAAAAATTTAAAACTTAATTAATAAAAAATCTTGCAGCTTTTTTTCCAAAAAAATAAGAACCCTACTGGTAGCCCTAAACCATCAATTTTCCGTCTATCCTTCCCACCAAGTTTGCTGCTCTTTCTTCTCTTCTTCTCTCCTCATGTTTTCTATTTTTAGTTTTCTTAGAAAATAGAATAATTGTAGAAAAGTATCACCTACAATTTTCTTAGGATGCTTCAGATTTTTGCAGTGATTTGCTGATTGTTTACCAAAAGGAGTCATTTGGGCTTCGGAGTAGAAAATGGGCAACTATTTGGATTCGTCAGCGTGTGACTTAGTGGTGGTGAGCAACAAACATTGTGGAAGGATACAACAGCAAATTGATGGTTTAGGGCTATCAATTTTTATTTTTATTTGGAACTAATTCTCTTCCTAAAATAACTAAAATCAAAATCCAAGTTGGAATTGGTTAATAAAATATATATGATATGACACAAGCCACATCATTTGGGGCTCAAATTTGGTGTACAAATTTGGTATCCCTAGCATCATTGTTTATCTATTCTCTATAAACATAATAAAAATCATGACAAGAAAATACTACATCTTCGGCATGAGAAATTTTATTATATATATATATATATATATATTTAACTAGAAACTATAATTTAAAGTAAAAAGTCACTTTTGACCTATGTGATTTATCATTTTTACCACTAATTAAGGTCCTTTTGGTTTTAATTTGGTTATTTTTGTCCTAGTGGTTTCAATTTGAAGCAATTCAAGGACAATTCTAAATTTCTATCAAAATTTTAAACTTCTGTTACTTGTGGAGGGGAATTTGGTCAACAATTTATTAAAAAAATTCATTCCTTAAAAAAACAATACAAATATAAATTTTCGAAAAGGTAGTTTTAAAATCATGACAAGAAAATACTACATCTTTGGCATGATAAATTTTATTATATATATATATATATATATGTTTAACTAGAAAGTGGGAACTATAATTTAATGTAAAAAGTCACTTTTGACCTCTGTGATTTATCATTTTTACCACTAATTAAGGTCCCTTTGGTTTCAATTTGGTTATTTTTGTCATAGTGGTTTTAATTTGAAGCAATTCAGGGACAATTCTAAATTTTTGTCAAAATTTTAAACTTCCGTTACTTGCGGAGGGGAATTCGGTCCACAAATTATTAAAAAATTCATTCTTTAAAAAAAATTACAAATATAAATTTTCGATAAATTAGTTTTAAAATTAAAATAATTAATTTTAACAATATATAGTGGTTTTATTTTTTATTTAAAAATAATTCTTTGAAAATTTATATTTTTAAAATGAATGAACTTTTTAATAAGAGTTTTTTTATTTAAAAACTCCACACTTTTCTTTGTTCATCCCAATACTTAAATCATTAAACTTTTAAGTTTTATTATTGTGTAAAAAGACGAAAACGGTCATCCAACTTAATATTTAACCCTAATACATACACACACCTCACACACCTCACCACTCTTCATATTAAGTTTTAGAAAAACACAAACTCCTCTACACCCTATTACCATATTACTGTTCTCTTTCAATCTAAGAAACCTACTACACTCTCATCTTCTCTTCACAAATCCTAAATACGGTATGCAAATAGTGGCTTGTTGGAATTCTAAGGTTGAGGTAAACTTAGAGTAGTAAGAGGCAAGATTGTGGGGTTGATGAGTTTTAAATTTTTGTTTTTATTTTTTCAGCTGGGTGTGTATTTAGGGGTAGTTTAGAAAGATATGAGGTGTTCTTAGAAATTGAGAAAATTTGAATTAGAAGTTGGGGTGAACAAAGATAAGTGCGGGATTTAAATAGAAAAACTCTTTTAATAATCCGTGGACCAAATTCTCTCCACAAGTAACATAACTTAAATTTTTTTGACAGAAATTGAGGATTGTCCTTGAATGACTTCAAATAAAAACTACAGGGACAAAATTTACAAAATTAAAAACATAAGAACCTTAGTAAAAATGATAAACCACAGTAATAATTTTGATGACGTTGAGTATGGTTTAGGGACTTCGGGTATGCTACTTGGGGCCTTATTTCTTCGTCAACAAGGTTGGCTATGGATCAGGTGTACAACCACTATCCTTCAAATCACATTAAATGTATATCTTATTCGTTTCGTACTACATAAGGCCCTTCTCCAATAAATAAATTGAGAGTGTTCATTACTCAAAATGTTCAAAGTGCTTCTCCAATATATAAATTGAGAATGTTGATTTTACTCAAAATGTTCAAAGCACTACCTCATGGCCTGAAAAAAGTGATGGCGGGTATGATTACCAATACACTTCGGAACAAAGTATGTGGTGCTTCTTTTTCCCCCTTCAAATAATTTAACCAAAGGTTGGTGTTATAGCACTCACCGTTATAACAATGCAATCACACTGGCTTAACAATGCATAGCACTCACCTTTGGTGTGAAATCTCTGGCTTCTCCACCAACCCTATCATCTCATCCTCTCCTTCCTTCTTCCTTTCTTTGTTGTACAAGTGATATTGGAAGAAGGAGGAATCGAACCTAAAACCTTAGGTGTAGAGTAATAAGCCCCTTGTCAGATTGTCTCATCTTTATACACTAAATACATGTGGGAAAATGTATGGAGTGGATCTTGTTATATATTAATTGGTCCAGTTTGGCTGCCGAGCTATACATTCCACACAAGTGAAATGATAACAAAAGTCCTCACGAAAAAACCAAACTATTTCCTTCCTGCACTACATCAACATGTGTACTTGAAAATTCACTAGTAAAAAAGTGGCAACAGTTACTATTATTTGGTGACATTTGTGGCCGGGCCAAAAGGCATTAGTCTTTTTTTTTTTTTACACTTTTTTGGTGACTAAAAAGGCTTTTAGTCACATTTTTTTACTTTTTTTGGTCACCTCCACAACAGTCACAAAATGTTACCAAATAATGGTGATTGTTGCCACTTTTTTTTTTGTAGTGATTGGACAGTGGAACTGTGGAAGAGCTTTCCTCATTAACTGTACCTTTGGAGGCGGATAAATATTTTTTTGGATTATCTATACGTTTGCACATTTTCAAATTCTTATGAGACTCTAGCACCTGATGCAATGCAGTCTTCTAGACTTAATTACCTTGTAGACGATAGAAAAAAGAGAAAAAATAACTTGAAGGATGTATACAATAGTAAAATGATCAAAGGAAAGTGTTCAAAAATGTAATCTTGAGTGGACTTGACTTGTAAAAGTCATCACATCAATACTGGCATTAAATACCGCCCTAAAGAAGGTAAAAATAACTACCTCTGAATCTTCCTGCTTTTAGTTTCTTTTTTGCTTTCAATTTGTAGTGTTTATCATCAAGAAAATCGAGAATCGAGAGTGATAACTAATGAGAGGAAGAAGTAGCAGCAGAACAATGGACATTATCCAAATTACTCTGTTCTTGTGGTATATGACTGCAGTAGCATCGGAAGCACCATTGGGAAAGCCTAATTGTTCATCGCAATGCGGATCAGTCACTCAAATCCCATATCCTTTTGGAATTGAAGCTGGCTGCTACCTTGATGACTGGTTCCAAATAATATGTGACAACTCAGCCAGCCCATCGAAAGCTTTCTTGAACATTACTGGTTTGGAGGTGCTGGAAATTTCTGTTGAAGGCACACTAAAGGTGGCAAGCCCTATTACCTTCTCCAATTGCAGTAACAAGCCAGTAGGGCGCCAGACGCCGAACTTGGAAGGAAGCCCCTTTCTGTTCTCCCGGAAAAACAAATTTACTTCAATGAGCTGTGGAGGAATTGCCTTGATGACATTGCATGGTTCCACAATTGGTGGCTGCTTGTCCATATGTGATTACTATAGTACTAGCGTTCTTCAAACGAAAAGCTGCAGCGGGATGAATTGCTGCCAGACCACCCTTCCTTACTGTCTCAGTTCCTTCAATACTAGTTTTGGAGCAGAATTAAATGCTGACAGTCAAAAGGCATGCAAGTATGCATTCCTTGTAGACAATGATTGGTTTACATCAAACTCAACAAATATTTCCGCCATTGGTGAAATGGACTACGTTCCTGTAGTGCTGGAATGGTACGTAGTTAATTATACGAAGTTTGATATATATGGAACAAATAATTGGAGAGATGATAACAGCACGGATTGCAGCAGCAGCCAATGTTTCTGCTCAAAGGGCTACCATGGCAACCCTTATCTTCTTCATGGATGCAAAGGTAAACCTCTAGCTACCATTATCCAAACTTTACGCAAATCCATGAATGTCATCGATCATACCTTTGATATAATTTTATTTTTTTATTATTTATTATACCGATTTCTTAATACTTCCATCACTTTTTATATATACAAGAATATTAATGTCTTCAAGCACAATTTGCATGGCAACCCTTTGAGTTGAATTGTATAAAATTAACTTATAATTCATTATTATTATTATTATACGTTTCATACCATCTATTGAAACCTTTACTTTCCATTTGTCAAATAAATATCAGACATCAATGAATGTGAGGATCCGGAACACCCCAATAGATGTGGTTCTGGCATTTGTATAAATTATCCTGGGAAGTTTTTCTGTCAATTGCCTGATCGGCGATCATCACGAGTTAATCTAGCCATTATAGGTATGTCCCTGCACTAATCCTTTGATTATTGATCACTTAAGTTTTTTTAAAAAGAAATTATGAAACAACATCTTCTTGACAAAGTTATGCATGCTTTCTTGTTTTATTGAGCTATACAGTTCCCAGCAGTGTTCTTGGACTGTTGTTTCTAATGATTGGCTCATGGTGGTCGCACAAAGGCATTAAGAAAAGGAAAAATATTAAACGCAAAGAGAAGTTCTTTAAACAAAATGGTGGTTTAGTGCTGGAGCAACAATTATCTTCTGGTGAACTCAATGTTGAGAAGGTTAAGTTGTTCAATTGCAAGGAGCTAGAGAAAGCCACGGACCATTTTAATGCAGACAGAATTATTGGTCAGGGAGGCCAAGGTACAGTTTATAAAGGAATGTTGGTGGATGGAAGAATTGTTGCTGTCAAGAAGTCTAAAATAGTTGAGGGAGGTGAAGTTGGACAGTTTATTAATGAAATTGTCATTCTCTCACAAATCTCTCATAGGAATGTGGTTAAGCTTTTGGGTTGCTGTTTGGAGACCGAAGTTCCCCTTTTGGTTTATGAATTCATACTCAATGGAACACTTTTTGAATATATTCATCACAAGAATGAGGATTTCCCTCTTACATGGGAAATGAGATTACGAATTTCAATCGAAGTTGCCGGAGCACTTTCCTACTTACATTCAGCAGCTGCCTTTCCAATTTTCCACCGGGATGTCAAGTCTTCTAACATACTATTGGATGAAAAATACAGAGCCAAAGTAGCAGACTTTGGGACTTCAAGATCAGTATCCATTGACCAAACGCACCTTACGACACTAGTACGTGGAACATTTGGTTATCTGGATCCAGAATACTTCCAATCTAGCCAATTTACAGAGAAGAGTGATGTTTATAGCTTTGGAGTCGTCCTTGCTGAGCTTTTGACTGGACAAAAACCAGTTTCATTCATGAGGCCGCAAGAAAGTAGAAGCCTAGCAACTTATTTCCTTATTTCCATGGAGGAAAATAGTTTGTTTGATATTCTTGATGCTCAAGTTATGAAGGATGGTGAAAATGACCAGATTGTGGCCGTTGCTAATCTTGCAAAAGCATGCTTGAATTTGAATGGAAGAAAGCGTCCTACTATGAAAGAAGTGGCAGTAGAGTTGGAGCGAATTCAATTGTCAGTTAAAGCTTCTGGTGTCCAACAAAATTTTGCAGAGGTAGAATATGATCAAAGCCAAATAACCGACCGATGGTATATTGCTTCTCCATCATCAACCGGGTCTTGTATGGATAGTGGCACGAGCTGTTCTTTGGATGTACAACCACCAATGTCTTTCTAGTCACAGTGAAGAAAATAGGGCTTGTCCAATATAGATCCATACATTTTCTATTTCCTAGACATATACCCATCACTCTATAAATCTATGTGTAAAACCCAATTTCAAATTTAAATGACCAGTAGAATATAAGAGGTCGTAGTATTTCTATGTTTTTACATCGTTGCCACTAAACTTCATATTTTATTTATAATTTATTTCAAGCATTTCATTAACTGTCATAATTGTAATTAATATACTCCCTATTAATAGCATATCAATCACCCCATTTCTTATAGTTGTCATTCCCTCTCACATCTCGCCCCCTAAAATTGCAAACAAAAAAAAAAAAAATCTGTAAATTACATATCCAATAATGTACTTATGAAAATTATAATATAAATATATACATATAAAATATAGGTATCCAATAAATTACATGTCCAATAATGTACCTATGAAAAATAGGTACATTATTAGAGGAAAAAAATAGGTAAGTTATTTGGAGAGAGAAAATAGGTTCATTTAAAAAAATTACTTTTAATAAAACAAATAATAGGTACTTTATTCAGAGAAAAAAGGCTATATTATTTATAGAAAAAAATAAATTACATTATTTAGATAAAAAATAGGTACATTATTTAGATAAATAATAGGTACTTTATTCATAGTAGGTATATTATTCAAATGGTAGGTACATTGGATGACATATAATACCTAAATCCTAATTGTAAGTACATTAAAATTAATGTAGGTATATTGGATGTCGTATAATGTAGGTATATTGGAATAGATAATTAGGTACACTTTTCATACTAGGTAAATTATATTTTTCATAAAACAAACAAGTAATAGGTACATTATGTTTTCAACATATTTAGTATGTATAGTTTTATTCATAAACAATTATAAAGTGGATTATTAGTCATGTATACTTCATAAAAAGAAAATAACATAAACATTTTATTAAACAAACCGATTACCCAAATTTGAATTTATTGTTAAATTTTTTTAAAAATGTTTCAAAATTAATTCCTACATCCATTACAACCATTTGGAGATCTTTCTAAATTCAACATCTGTCATTATATACAATCCAATTAAAAACTGTTTCCATATTGATTCCTACATTAATATACAAAATGCAATAATGGCTTAGTTGGAGGTATTTTTGGAATCTAAAAAGTACAATAAATCAAATTTTATGCTTAATTAGGTAACTTGCTGAGTTGAATTCTAGTCATGGGTTTTTACTTATACAAATTGGGTATTATTTATAGGAACAAAAAGTGAAGGGTTTTAGGTACGGCAAATTGAATTTGAAGGGTGTAAGCCAAATTTACTAAAGAAAATATTTCTTGTAATATTTTATGGTTTTGGACTTGGAATCCTTTAGACTATTACCTTATTTAATGCAATTTCCATATGTACATGTCATGTTTTCTTTTATCTGCCCCATTTACATATCACTAATGATACATTTTACCTAATTCACAATAATCTAGAGAGTGTAATTCGGGGGATATCTTGACTTAAATTCATTGTATATGTTTAGGTGAGTAAGTGAGTGTGTGTATGCTCTGTGTGCGAGTGTGTGTGAGCATGCGTATCTATCTATCTACATATATATATATATATGTATATATATAGATAAATTCACTTAAAGTATTCCTTGTTAAAATATGAAACCTAATATGAGAATATTTGTTTGTGGAAATTTTCTACATATTCATCTCCTTGTATGAGGTCATATTTATAATACAAGGGAGCCTTAGTGACC
This sequence comes from Prunus mume, assembly GCF_029339155.1. Classification (NCBI taxonomy): domain Eukaryota; kingdom Viridiplantae; phylum Streptophyta; class Magnoliopsida; order Rosales; family Rosaceae; genus Prunus; species Prunus mume. The sequence goes on from NC_142699.1 coordinate 43,241,112, forward strand.
AAATAAATAATAAATTCTTATTTCTATTTACAATAGGAAATCATGAATTAAAGTAAATCAAATACAATTAGAATGGGAATCTTTGGTGTGTAAGGAAAGAAAGTCAATGGTGCATAAATCATGCCAACATTTCCCCCACGTTGGTGCATAGATGTCGCTAATGCCCAACTGATCCAGTGAATTGTGGAACACTCTACCACAAATCGTTTTAGTCAAAATATCCACAAATTGATCCTCCGACTTCACAAAAGGAAACTGAATCACTTTATCCTCAAGCTTCTTTTGATGAAGTGTTGATCCACCTCAATATGTTTAGTGCGATCATGTTAAACTGGAATCTATGCAATAGCTATAGCAACCTTATTGTCACAAAAGAGATTCATTGTGGACGTGGGTTTATACCCAAGTTTAGTAAGCAACTTCCTTGACCAAAGGAGCTCACAAATTCCTTTAGTCATGCCTCTGACCTCGGGTTCTGCTCTAGATAAAGCTACTACCTTATGTTTCTTGCTCTTCCATGTTACCAAATTGCCTCCCACGAATGTGAAGTAACCGGATGTGGACCTTTTATCTATTACACTACTTGCCTAATCTGCATCTAAATAACCATCAATATTTAGATAACCATGTTTTGAGAACATAAGTCATTTTACAGGTGCAGACTTCAAATATCTAAGTATCCGAAGAACTGTATTCATGTGATCTTCACTCGGAGAATGCATAAATTGAGTGACAACCTTCACCGCATAAGCAATGTCTGGTCGAGTATGAGACATGTAGATCAATCTTCCCACTAACCTTTGGTATCTTTCTTTGTTAGTTGAAACTTGATCCGGGTATTCGAAAAGATGATGATTCTGAGCAATAGGAGTGTCTACAGGTTTACAATCTAGTATTCATGTGTCTGTCATCAAGTCAAATGCATATTTCCTTTGACAGAGAACTAGGCTTTGTTGTGATCGGGCCACCTTAATTCCCAAGAAATATTTGAGTCCACCTAGATTCTTCATATCAAATTCAGTAGCCAAATAGTCTTGTATATGAGATATTTCATGTTTATCATTTCTAGTAATAATCATATCGTCAATATAGATTATTAAAGCTGTTACATTCCCTTTATGATGTTTTAAGAACAAAGTATGATTTGAGTTACTCTGTCTGAAACCATCGTTCTTCATTGCCTTGGTGAACCACCCAAACCATGTACATGGTGACTGTTTCAGTCCATACAATGCCTTTCGTAATTTGCATACTATTCTAGTATGAGTAGTATTATATCTAGGAGGAATGTCCATATATAGCTCCTCTGTGAGTTTTCCATGTAGGAAAGCATTCTTTACATCAAACTGGTGTAGTGTCTATTCCAAATTAGTTGCGAGGGATAGTAAGACTCTAATTGTGTTCAATTTTGCAACTGGTGCAAAGGTTTCATCACAATCTACACCATAAGTCTGTGTGTACCCTTTTGCTACAAGTCTTGTATCATTTGATAGATCTATCAGCGTTTTGTTTTATGGTAAACACCCATTTACATCTGATAGACCTTTTTCCTTATGGTAAAGTTTCCAGTGTCCAAGTCTGATTCTTCTTAAGAGCTTCCATCTCTTCCTTTATAGCTTGAACCTATTTAGGATCTTTCAATGCTTCAACAATCTTGGTTGGGATATAAATAGTAGACAACTGATGCACAAAGGCTTTGAGTAGTTCAGACAGCTTCTCGGTTGATCCATTATTCGCAATTGGATACTTTGATGTCTTGCTAGTATCAGGTGAATAACGATTTGGTGGCTTCCCATGATTCTACCTGAAAGCTAATTGGTATCCAATAGATTTATCATTTAAATTCGCAAGTGTAGTAGGAGTACTTATCTCAAGGATATTCTCAGGAGATTGGTTCGTTAGCATTGTTGAGTTAGATGGGTCTTCATCTCGATGTTCTTTATGGTCTGTAGGCGTGAGACTCAGATCAGAAACATCTTCGCAAAGTCGGATCGAGCGTCGATTGCTATGGATGGGCGATTAATCACTTTTCTGAGGAGAGCAATCTCGTGCTCCAGACTCGGCCCGGTTGATCGTTTCTTGGCTGAAAGCAATTTCATGCCCTAGACCTTGGGGCGATTGATCGGCAAAGGTGGGGGGATCGATTGTCAAAGGCATGACGATCTATCACTTCTGTATAGAGGCGAATTTCTTAGTTTTCCAAGTTTCTTTAATTCTGCTCCGCACTTCTTATCTTCCCCTAAAGTGTAGAATTAGATGTTGGGTCATGAAAGAACATCTCAAATTGTAGAAATGTCACATTCAAAGTGACATAGGGACGTCGGGTAGGAGGGTGATAACAACGGTAGCTTTTTTGATAAGTGACATAACCCACAAAAACAAAACGAAGAGCACATGGATCAAGTTTGGTACGTTGATTTTTTTGGAGATGTACGAAGGCCACACATCCAAGATTCGAGGTGTGAGTACCAAAACAGAGGTATGGGCCTGTGTTGCGCAAGCACTTCTAAGAGAGTTTTCAAGTTCAATACACCAGAAGGCATGTAGTTGATCATGTGAATTGCAATGACAATAACATCATCCTAGTGATGGCAAGAAACAAGAGCGCCGATCATAAGTGCTCAGGCTATTTCAAGAAGATGTCGATTCTTTTGTTCAACAGCACCATTTTGCTGTGAGGTCTAAGGACAAGTCATTTCATGGATGATTCCATGTTGTTAGAAGTAAGCCTGAAAGTCATGATTGACAAATTCTCCACCATTGTCTGAGCGAACACTACTACAAAAAGTAAAAAGGCGATCAAAAAAAGGCGACGGTAGAAGAAAAAATCGTCGTTGTATTTAAAAAGGCAGCGGTAACAAAAAACCGTCGTGGATAAGTGACTTAAACAACTAAAAAGCGGAGTCTTTGTTGAATATTTTTTATAACAGCCTTTTACAAATAAAAGCGTTGTCTTATTAAAAGGTTTTCTTCATAGTTAAAATCGACCAAAAAACAACGATAGCGGTATGACAAGCGTCGTCTTTTAAAATTCAAGTGTCCTTTTTTTGGTAAAGACATTGTTGTTTTGAAAGAACTGTCGTCTATTATATGTAAAGATGACGGTTTTTTTTTAAAAAGAGTCGTCTATTATGAAGTAAAGATGACGGTTTTTTTTTAAAAAGGGTCGTCTATTATATGTAAAGATGATGGTTTATTTAAAAAAGGGTCATCTATTTTATGTAAAGATGACGATTTTTATATGAACCGTCGTCTATTATATGTAAATATGACGCTTTTTATAGAACTGTCGTCTATTATATGTAAAGATGACACTTTTTATAAAAAAAACCGTTGTTTATTATATGTAAAGATAACGACTTTTATACAAACCGTCGTCTATTATATGTAAAGATGACGTTTTTTATAAAAACCTCTATTATATGTAAAGATGACGATTTTTATACAAACCGTCGTCTATTATATGTAAAGATGACGTTTTTTATAAAACCCTCGTCTATTATATGTAAAGATGACGCTTTTATAAAAAAACCGTCGTCTATTATGAAGTAAAGATGACGGTTTTTTTTAAAAATGGTCGTCTATTATATATAAAGATGACGCTTTTTATTTAAAAAATAAAAAAAAAGGTCGTCTATTATATGTAAAAATGACGTTTTTATAAAAAGGTCGTCTATTATATGTAAAGATGATGGTTTGTTAAAATAACCGTAAAATCATGATTTTTCATTTATAACCGTCTATTTATAACCGTTGAAATATTTTCATTTATAAATCATGATGGTTTGTTTTGATGACATAAGATTTTGTGGTATCCACTAGTGTAAATATATTAAATTGAAGATCAAATTCAATCATTGTATTCATATAGGGTCAAGGAGTGTAGCGGTAAAAAATCATCAAAATCGGAGTTACAGAAACTCCACTCCTTGAAGTGCAATTATCTCCTCCAAAATCCTTTTTTTCATCGCAAATCGAAAAGTAGAGAATAAGAAGAATTGCAAGATGATGGGTTATGAAGAGGAGCCTTGTATTTTGAATGGTAGGGCATCCTTGGTCAAGAAGGAATCTCACAAATCCTATTCTAATTTGGAGCCCAACTCCAAGAAGAATCGAAAAGCGTCCTCCAGTCAGGAGCCTAACTCTCAAAAGGAGCCCAACAACAATTTTGGAAAGCCCAACAAGAATTATACATCTCTTACATGCCATAGTGGTGCCATGCAGAAGCTAGGGAATTTGTGAAAATATGAATTTTGGCAACCAATCACAAGGTGACACATGGATAGTGGAATATTCTTTAGTTCTAATAATTATGCTAATTAAATCCGATTTAATTAGCCAATTATCTTTGATTTACAATAAGAATATCTCCCCAAATTACGGATCCAATTTTCAGCAAATCTCCTTGATATTATCTTGTCATTTAAGGAAAAGAATAATTCCCTTCCATATGCACACAAGGTTCTGAATTGGAGTGGTAGGTGTACTGCATAGTTCTAGAGATTGGATTTCACTCAAAACTCACCAAATGACTCCTCCCAAAATATTATGATGTTCCCCAAGTTTTGGGTGCAATCTGATATCGATTGGTCCAAGAAATTGGACAATTCAGGTTCGTACGAAGTTCGTTATGAAATGAAGTGGTTGGTGTATTGCATAGTTTTAGCAATTGGATTTCACTCAAAACTCACCAAATGACTCCTCCCACAACATTATGATGTTCCCCAAGTTTTAGACTCAATCCGATATCGATTGGTCCATGAAATTGGACAATTCAGGTTCATACGAAGTTCGTTCTAAAATGGAGTGGTTGGTATTTTGCATAGTTTTAGCAATTGGATTTCACTTAAAACTCACCAAATGACTCCACCCACCATATTATGATGTTCTCCAAGTTTTGGACTCAATCCGATATCGATTGGTCCATGAAATCTAACAATTCAGGTTCGTACGAAGTTGGTTCTGAAATAGAGTGGTTGGTGTATTGCATAGTTTTAGCCATTGAATTTCACTCAAAACTCACCAAATGACTCCTCCCACCATATTATGATGCTCCCCAAGTTTTGAGCTCAATCCGGTATCGATTGGTCCAAGAAATTGGACTATTCATTTTCGTACGAAGTTCGTTCTCAAATGAAGTGGTTGGTGTATTGCATAGTTCTGGAGATTGGATTTCACTCAAAACCCACCAAATGACTCCTCCCACCATATTATGATGTTCCCTAAGTTTTGGGTTCAATTCGATATCGATTGGTCCAAGAAATTAGACAATTCAGGTTCGTATGAAGTTCGTTATGAAATGGAGTGGTTGCTGTATTGCATAGTTTTAGCAATTGAATTTCACTTAAAACTCACCAAATGACTCCTCCCACAACATTATGATGTTTTCCAAGTTTTGGACTCAATCCGATATCGATTGGTCCATGAAATTGGACAATTCAGGTTCGTACGAAATTCGTTCTGACCTATAGATGGTGACACTCCACACTTGAGGTAATCCTTTTTTAACTCGAAAAACCCTAGAGAATCACTCTCACTCTTTCTCCCTCATGCCACTCTCTCTCGTCTCCCTCACGGCTCCAACCGCACTACCTTACACACGGCTCCGACTGCCATGCTTTTCCCCGTGAGAGAAATCTCTATCCTTTCAGTATTTGCTGCATCTTCCGAGACCTCTTTTACCAACTTAGATATTTGTAGGAACATGAATTTTGGCAACCAATTACAAGGTGATACATGAATAGTGGAATATTCTTTAGGTCTAATAATTTTGCTAATTAAATCCAATTTAATTAGCCAATTATCTTTGATTTACGATAAGAATATCTTTAATTAGCCAAGTATCTTTGATTAGCGATAAGAATATTCTCTGCAAACCCTAGTCGACAAGGAGACTCTATAATAGATGGCAACACTCCACACATGAGGCAATCCTTTTTTAACCCGAGAAGCATGCTCTCTCTCTCTCTCTCTCTCTCTCTCTCTCTCTCTCTCTCGGCTCCAGCCACACACCCTCACACACGGCTCCGACCACCTGACTCTCTCAGTGAGAGAAAACTCCATCCTTTCAGTATTTGTTGCATCTTCCGAGACCCCTTTTATTGACTTAGATATCGGAGGGTCTTTGGTCCACACCCCTCGTGTGTGCTCCTTTGACCAAATCTATGTTGCACGGATCGAGAAAGAAGGGAGTTCGAAGAAAGGGATTGCTAGGAAGAAATGAAAGGGGGAGCCAACATTTTAGTGTCCATGCACTTGTTTATTTAGCATTGCAGGGCAAAGATATGAGCATTCGATCTAAGGATTTAGAATTTTGTAACATAAGGTTTAGAATTTACATCTATTTACAATTTTTCGATGTGAGATTCTTTTTTGCCACAGAGAAATTCTTTTGTCCATCCATCGTACCACATAAATTGCCCGACTACACTCAAACAATCAAGAGCCTCTCTTTATTTTGGTGTCATCAGGCTCCACACTACACTGATCTCCCACCCCTACGATTGTGATGTCATATATAACAGTTTACACCAAAGAACTCCTTTTCATGACCAGCACAACATGTCACTTCTTTGGTTCCTCTTGGTGATGAATGGGATATCTTTGGACCAAAAGTGGAAAAAAGCCCATTTAGGGAATTTTCAATTAAAACATACATTGGGCTATTCGAATTTAGAAAACTAAGGGGGGTGTATTCAATTAAGATTTTGAAAGAGTTAAATGGAGTTATAAAATTTATAGAGTTTAATATATTTCCATTGATTTCTATAAACTCCACATAGAGTTTGATTGATTTCCTAGATTGATTTTAATGGTGTTTGTTAGAGTTTTATCATAGATTTTAAAATAGTTGATTAGAGTTCTAAAATGTTTAATTTTTTTATTAGGGGCTGTTTATCGTTTTTCTAGGTTTTCAAAAGAGAAAAGTATCTTTACAAAAAAAATTTGTAAAGAACGTCCAAACCATATACATCCAAAAGAAAAAAAGGGCATCTATTTTGTTTAAATGAGCAACCAAATAAGGATTTATGTATGCATGTTTATGAAAAATACGCAAAAGTAAAAACATAAAAGTAATTTCATGACCAAAAAAATGATAAGTAAACTATAATTCTAAATGCAGAAAAACTAATAAGTATCTACTTCATTGCTCATCCTTGACTCCTGTCATTCATAGCATCTCTCCACATATCTGAAAATATCCTAACCCTCCATTGGTTAGCATTCTCGTGGCGTAGTTCTTGGGTTAGAAAAACTTGGTCATAATTATTTCCCTCATTTTTTAGTAACAATGACGATGTTGAATGCTCGTTGTCTTCTTCAATAGGAAATTCATCAGAACGACACTCCTTGTGGAGAAAATTGTGCAACCCTGAACAAGCTAAGACTAAATATGCTTGTGTCTTATATGGAAATGGAGGGGCAGACTTAATTGTGATTTAACTATACCGAATATTCTCTCGATTACGTTTCTTAAGAAAGCATGTCTAAGATTGAACAACTCAGCTGCATTTTCAAGATCACAACCTTGACCGGCAAAATCCTAAAGACGACTATGATATTGATGATAAGTTTTTCAGCATCCAAGTTTTGCATTAAGAACAGAAAGTATATTGCTTTCTACTATTTGCTTGCTTAGCAAACCATTAGAATCCCGCCATCCACAGTTGGCAGCATCAACCATTAGTTCTAACAGCATATTGCTCTCTTTCGAGTTCCATGGGTTATAAGGTGTTTTTCCTTTTCCTTGTTGTGAATCTCCCATTTATAATGTTACTAGATAATACATGCAATCTTTAATTAGTTCATAAGAAAAAAAATATATCTATGAAGATATTTTTTTTCTTTTTGTTTTGGCATGAACTAGATATATATAGATATTGTATATTGATAAAGAAGGAAAACACATAACAAAAAAAAGAAAAAAAAAAGATGACTATAGATCGATGAAGAATGCTATCATATATATGATATGATTTACAAAAAATAACAAATAACAAAGGATGACTATGGATCGATGAAGAATGCTATCATATATATATATATTATATGATTTACAAAAAAAAAAAATAATAATAGCAACTAAAATAAAATAACAAAATAATAATAACAGCAACCAAAAAAAATTGAAAAAGCGTAGAAAAATAAAACTTATTTGATGTACAGCAGCAAATATTTTCAGCAACACATACGTTGATGTTGATATTCATCTATGTATGATGATGGCAACAACAACAACTATTCATATTATGATGTACAAAAACAATGACTATTCAAACACACGATGAAAGATAATACATATATGAAAACGTAGAAAAAGAGAAGAGATTTTTTGCCTCCACTTGACAAGGACACACGTTCAAGGACTGGAAAGCGTAGAGCACGTTCAAAGTTTCTAGGGTTGACATAAGATTTGTCAAAGGCCTTTTGTATTTATATACCACTTCAATTTCTAACGATATCGGGCAACTCATTAATTCCTTCAAAATAAATTAATTTTTTAATACACCTAAATTTTGTTTGACTTTTAAAAAGTCATAATTTAATACACCTAGATTTCGATGTATTTTTTTAATGTCAATTGAATTCTGAATTGAATACACCCAAACTTTAACGAACTCTTTTAAAATCTGAATTGAATACACCAGAACTTTTAAACTCTTTTAAAATTTTAATTGAATACACAATATTCGGAAATTAAGGCTTAATATCAGGCGAGCCCAATATCTTTGACTTTTCATAATAAAGCCCTTGTTTACACTTTGAAACTTGTTTTACTCGGTTAAATGGCACAATTACCCAAGATAAAACTTAGAGTCGACTTCAACAACTGGAAAAGTTTGACGTCGAAGGGAAAAGTTGAGAACCCGCATTAAATGCGATTTGAACCATGAAACTATACTACACCAACTTGTCCAAGGAAAGGGTATGTCTGGGCAAGCCACCATTGATGATTCAAAAATCAATGTAGTGGTCACCAGTTTATACCATAAAGAAAGACTTGACACAGACTATAACATCTCTTCATCAAGCGTGCAAATTCAAGAACCAAGGAGCCTATAAATAGATGCGGAGCACAACTCTCAAAGACACAGCTTTTCTCTTAGAAACAGACTTCACACTTGATCAACACCTCATCTTGTTGAACTCAACTAATCCTTTTAGTCTTAAGATATCCAGTTGACCACTCTTGAGTTACCTTTTTAAGTTTATTGCTCTATACCAACACTTTGTATTGATTCCTAGTTGCTAAGCCAGTCATTTCTTTATGCATCTACTTATCAGTTCATGAGTTTATCAGCTTTTCAATTGTATTCACTTAAATTACCAATTATTCAGTCTCATCTCATGTTTTTCTGATTACATTTGAGTTCACGATGCTTATTTCTTTTGTTTTAGTCCATTTCTATTCTCATCGGACTAAAGTTGTTTTAGCCAAATCATCAACTTCTTAGCCTGATCAGGGCTATTTCTTTGATATCTTACAAGAACCAAAGCATAAAAGTAAAATATTGAAGTCCTCCTCTTCATTGAGGCATAGAAAAGAACTAATTTAAGCCGGTTCCCATTTAGAGCACAATAACTTGATTAAACCTCAGATTATAAGCACAATCCATCATTAATTAATCCATCTTTTTATGTTGGCTTGGCTAAAGTTTCAACAGTGGCACGCCTATCACAAAGACATAAACTCGATCAATTCGAGGCCTACAACTTGAGCTTCAAACAGACTTTTGCTAACTTGATCCGATAGAGGAGAGGATAGAACAATATTTCTAGTGTGCCTGGTCCCACTCTCCCCTCTTAGGGTGAATAGGATATACAATGGCTCTAGATGTAAACATGAATAGAGTGTTTTCACTACTACGTTTCACCATTTGCGCGACGAAAGATTGCGCGACGAAGAATAAGTCGTCGCGCAAAACATACTGGCGCGACGAAAGAATATATTTGTTGCGCAATCCACTGAAAATTAGCGACCAAATTTTCGTCGCGAAATGTCTTTGCGACCAAAAAATCGTCGTCGCGCAAGCGAGTTAAAAAAGCGAGGGATTTTTTGCGCGAAAATTTCTTGCGACGAAATATCGTCGCAAGACAACCTTAGCGCGACGGTACATTAGTTAGTCGGCGCAAGCGACAGAACCAGTGGGTCCCTTTATTTGGCGGTAAAAACTTGTGCGACAAAATTCTTCGTCGCAAAAGACTTAGCGCGACGGGAAGATTTTCATCACGTAAGAGAGCGAGGATATTTTATTTTGGCGCCAAAATTATCTGGTTGGGATATTTTTTTGGCGTACATACTCTTCGTTGCGTAAAGTTCCAAGTTTCGCGACGAATACCTTGTTTTCTTAGCGAAATTTTGTTTTTGTGTGACGATATTGCACGACAAAGGTTTGCGCGACGGAAAATACCAGCGTCGCGCAAAAGTTAGATGTCGGCAGGTGATTGGGTGATGAAAAAAAAAAGTTTGCGCGACGGACGATTTGGTGACGTTTATGTTCGACCTGGGAATGAGTTGGCCGAGTCCCTTCATGTAAGTATTATTTATTTTTAATTCTTATGTTACGCTTTCAATTTATATGCATTTTTTAATTTATATTTTATGTAATGTTAAACAGACGACGATGGTGGAGAGGAGCCAATTGGTTCTTCAAGAGTCCGCCTCCCAACTTCCTCCCGAGACTCCGATCGAGTCTGTGGATCCTCCGCATGATGCTGGATTTCAGATTTTGCGCGGAGCGTTGGATCGGACTCTAGGGAGGAGGCGGGAACGTATTGTAGGGGATGAGAATGCCCGAGAGGAAACCTCGACGCGGTCATCGTCGCGAGCAAGCGGTCAGGTGACTATTTTGACATCGCGGGTTGCCGAGCTTGAGGGTCAGATGTCGGTGATTCTGCAGTCCCTCGCGCGGTCCGGCATTCCAATCCCGAATTTTGGTGCGTCGACCTCCGAGCCCGTCCACCGAGCATCCCGGCCTCCACGGCCCCTGCAGACGCTCATACCTCCGAGCCGCATGTGGCAGATGACCAAGTAGATTTTGGAATATTATTTGATTAGTTCTTTATTTTTATAATTACTTTTACAGTATTTCTCTTGTATACATTTCTTTTATTTTATATAATAAATGTTTTCTTTGCAATTAATCTTTTTATTGTAATTTCATTTTAATTATAAAAAAACAAATTTATTTTTTTACAAAATTCAAAATCAAATAATAATAATTTTTTTAATAATATATATTGCTTTTGCGCGACAAAAGCGTAATTAAATCGCGCAAAATCATTTAAATAAACCCGTTGACAAATATATTTTAATCATGCGCGACGAAGAATTTAGTTGCATAAATGTATCTTGCGACAAACTGTTTAAATCGTCGCGAAATTTATATCTTGTGACGAATTATCTCGTCGCGCGAAATGTGTATCTTGCGACGACTATTTTGCCGTGCAAGGACTACGCGCGAATATTATTTCGTCGCGCAAATTTCATGTTTCTCGCGCGACGAGCGTGTCCGTCGCGCATTGTTTTTGCGACGACCAGTTTTTCGTCGCGCAAATATTGTGCGACGGACATTAGGGTCGTCCCGAAATGTTTTTTTTAACGAAGTTGTTATACGTTGCACAAAACTGCACGACGAATGATATTTGTTCGTGGCGCAAATCCTTTCTTCACGAACTTTGCGCGACGGATTGTGCGACAAACCATCGGCGCATAAGTATGTGCGACTAATATCATTTTTGCGCGACGAAGACCCCTTCGTCTCGCAAAGCCTAAAATGTAGTAGTGTTTGTGGGTAAAGACCAGGTCAAGTGGCTGTCTTAATTTGTTTACAAGGGCTAGTTGACTAGCTAGTGTCTAAGATAAAAAGATAAGCTTTTGTAGGAGAGAATTTCTTGATTTCTTGATTTCTCTTTTTTTTCCTTTTTTGGTGTGTTTAGTTTAGTGCTTTTCACTATGTGAAACGTATAAAGGTTAGTAACATATGGAGAGGAAAAAAACTTGTATATTATAGAGATCATTGGTTTTTTTATCCCCAATCAATCACGTTTGGTCCCACTTAATAAAAATTCCACATGACAAGTTGTAATTGGATGAGAATAACAAAACAACGGCATTCTTGTGACATGCAAGTTCCCCTCATAAAGAGACCAATACTTGGACTTGGTAAACAAGAATGAGGGCCAACACTCAAGTGTGAAAAGGTTTGAACAATCTCAGAGTATTAAAGAGAGAAAAAAAAAAACTCTCTGCTTTGGGCACCCTCGATGAAAACAAAATCGAAATTGGGAAGATATTACATAATACGTACAACACAAGGGAAATTTGGGCCTCAATTATATTATATAAACATGAGATTATATGAGTTGGTGGAGAAGCCAGTGAATTAATTTTCGATAGTCAAGTAGTCATCACTTTTTTTTTTACGAAGTGTATTCGTAATCATACCACCATCACTTATTTCAGGCCATGAATTTTGAGTAATCAACACTCTGTTGGGGGTTTTCATAATAGAAATGCAGAATGGTCGGTTGTAGTCCACTACTGACCGGTCAGTTCCCTCGCTGGGTGTGATTTCACGACATGGACCAATATGATGTACAGAAAGTCATTTTGAAGATCAGTCATGTCATAAATAAGTCTTAAGAACAAAAGATGATAACTTCATAAAAATCACTCAAATAAGAAGATTGAGCACCTCATGTGGCAGTCTGTCACATAGAACTGTTTGTGCATTTTGGTGCAACTGTGGATGGGATTGGAGCACCTTCACATCCCCAATACAAAAGTGTAGGATATTTACGTGGTAACGTTGCCTTGTACATCTTCGTGACATGAAAATTTTTCTCCTTCTTATATGATATAGGGTACTAAAAATTGAATTGAATTCTATAAAGAAAAATCCCTTTAGGAAGCAAATTAATGTAGCATTTTGGAAATTAACTAGTGTATTTAAATAAAAATTAATAGTCATGTATGAAATATCTGTTCATTGCATTCAACATCTATGGTAGCAGAAGCATTTAGAACCAGGTAACATCTCACATTGCCCATGGATTGCGGCCTCCAAATTCTTGCATTTCTGGTTACATTTTCCTGAATTCCAACATGAACCATGCCACACTATGCTTAGTCGTGAGCTGCTGCATCCTTCACGGCTTGCTTATTACATAAAAATACACACAAAAATACATCATACTAAACAAAAATGTATACGAAAAAGATCACAAGCCGTATACATATGTATGTACGCTTTTGTAGGAATATATGCGCTTGAACATCTGCATGCATCAATGGGTAAAATCTGAAGTACATAACCATATGTATCTCTGTGCTAGCTAGAAAACGTATAACATTTCCAAAATGTCCACCTTTATGATAACAAGTAAATATTAGGAGTCTTTTAGTATATGCTAGTAATTATAATTCATTATCTACAAAAGAATACTGTAAATTATTGAAGCTACCATAATTGAATTGACTACTTATATACGCACCCATATTGGTGAAGAGGATGGCATTCAAGATGAGAAAGGAGTGGATCAAATGTGCAGTCTTGCTATGATAAAGTAATACTCCACTATCTATGTGTCACCTTGATGGGCAGCCAAAATTCATATTCCCGCGCGTATAATTGACAAATGTGTCCTCCCACGATCCCTCCAAAATCTAGGAAATCCAAGTGAAGTGCAGATGTCCTTTAGATTTGCTTTTGAAAATTTGAATCCATGATCAAATACCCAATAACTTCTGCTTTTGAAATTTCCACAAACGATAAAAATAGCAACATTTTCCATCCAGCCCCATCCACGATCGTCTTAGGGCACTTCCAACGCTCTTCCTTTGCCTGGGCAGCGCAGTTGACTCTAGCGCACAACAGCAAGACCCGACAAACTCCACAAATCTGGGGAGATCAGCAACAACAAAAATTAGAAAAAATACCAATTTTTTCAATTTTTTATAAATAAATACAGCCATATTCTTCATTTCTAACATCAAAATTAATAGTTTAAGTATAAAAAATAGAAAATAAATTAATGTGCATAGTAATTACCCTTGTCCTTACTCTTTGGGGTGGAAACCAAAAAAGTAAGTACTGCTACTATTTACGTGAATGGTGACAAACCTTGCCTTATTTTTGTCTTGCCCTTACCCTTTAGGGTGGAAGTGCTCTTATATGTATCGGTCAAGTTTGGCTGCTCAATTAGCTATACCTCTCTACAGGAGTCAAATGATAACAAAAGTCCTCGACAAAACCAATTATTGCTTCGTACTACGTACATCAATAGGTGGTCTTGTAAATTGTGGAACTGTGGAAGAGCTTTTTCCTCATTTACTGCACCTTTGGAAAAATATATGTTTTTGATTAATCTATACGTTTGGACAATGTCAGAATCAAACAAAATTTGGAAAATTTGAAATCTTGAGTGGACTTGACTTGGAAAAGTCATCAAATATGCATTTAGTAATTTGTGTGTTTTTTACTGTTAAAAATATAACATCCTACGTTGACCAACAGAGAGAGAGTGATTTGTCTTATATGTATATGCCCGCCTTCATTTAGCGCGAGATTTTTTGGGAATTCATTGGCTTTGGAGTCATGGGAACTCCGAAGTTAAACGAGTTAGGACTAGAGCAATCCCATGATAGGTGACTTACTGGGAAGTTGCTCGTGAGTTCTTAGAAACAAAACCATGAAGGCAGAGAGAGGAGCTCAAAGAGGACAATATTGTGCTACTACGGAGCCGATCCCGGAATGTGACAAAAAATTACGTGACTTATATTCTATTCTAAAAACTGAACCGGTGTATTCTGTGTTGGAGGCGATGGATCATTTTATTTTTGTGACCTCAATTTGTCCGTATATGGTAATGCCCCTAGTCAATAACTGTATTAATTAGCTCATTATTATGAGCCCAACTCTTAATGAGGAATTTGAATTTCTGTAATCTATGAAAGGAACTACCTCTGCATCTTTCTGCATTTTGTTTTCTTTCAATTTGTAATGTTTATCGTCAAGAAACTAATGAGAGGAAGAAGAAACAGCAGACGAATGGACATTGTCCAAATTACTCTGTTCTTGTGGTATATGAGTGCGGTAGCATCAGAAGAAACATCCTTGGCAAAGCCTAATTGTTCATCGCAATGCGGATCAGTCACTCAAATCCCATATCCATTTGGAATTGAAGCTGGCTGCTACCTTGATGGCTGGTTCCAAATAATATGTGACAACTCAGCCAGCCCACCGAAAGCTTTCTTGAACGTTACTGGTTTAGAGGTGCTGGAAATTTCTGTTGAAGGCACACTAAAGGTGGAAAGCCCTATTACCTTCTCTAATTGCAGTAATAAGCCAGCAGGCCGCCAGACGCCGAACTTGGAAGGAAGTCCGTTTGTGTTCTCCATGAAAAACAGATTTACTTCATTGAGCTGTGGAGACATCGCCTTGATGACATCCTTAGATGGTTCAACAATTGCTGGCTGCTTGTCCATATGTGATGATTCAAGTACTAGCTATCTACGAACGAAAAGCTGCATCGGGATGAATTGCTGCCAAACCACCATTACTCCATATCTCAGGTCCTTCAATACTAGCTTTGGAGCAGTATTAAATGCTGACAGAAAGGCATGCAAGTATGCCTTCCTTGTAGAGCATGACTGGTTTACATCAAACTCAACAAATGTTTCTGCCATTGGTGAAATGGACTACGTTCCTATGGTGCTGGAATGGCACGTACTTGATTTGAATTATACCGAGTTTGATATATATGGAACAAATAATTGGAGAGATGATAAAAGTACGGATTGCAGCAGCAGCCAATGTGTCTGCTCAAAGGGCTACCATGGAAACCCTTATCTTCTTCATGGATGTCAAGGTAAACTTCTAGCTACCATTGTCCAAGCTTCAAAAGTCTTAGTTTCTTTTTCATGAATTTTTTCATTTTTTACTAATTTCTTATTACTTTTTCCACTCTACAATTTCTCCTGGAAACCCTTTGCATGGCAAAATGATGAGTGGAATTGTATAAAAATAACTCATATTCATTTTTATTATATTTTCGTAACACCTGCCAAAACTTTTACCTTCCATTTGTCAATTAAAAATCAGACATCAATGAATGCGAGGATCCAGACCACCCCAATAGATGTGGTTCCGGCATTTGTATCGATTATCCTGGGAGGTTTATGTGTCAATTGCCTGATCAACGACCATCACGGGTTACTCTAGCCATTATAGGTATGCCCCTGCACTAATCCTTTGATTATTGATGACTAAGTTGAAAAAAAATACGTATATATATATATAGAGAGAGAGAGAGAGAGAGAGAGAGAGAGAGAGAGAGAGTAGTTCTCTTTTCTAACGTCCGGACTACTTGTTTTTTTGCCTTCTTTGTGCTAATAAATCAACCCAAACACTTTTATCCCTTCTCTTGGTATTGGTATAAGAGAATCCATGCTCTGCCAATACTAAAAAGTCAAACATCATCTCTAGATTGGGCTTTATCTTCATTGGTGCCCTGTAGAGAGAACTTGGAGGGTGTTATGTGCTTCAGTGCCTTTTTTTTCAATGATAATATATTTGAACTATTATCTAATACGGACGTCCGAATTCTTAATGTCTGAACTCGTTTTGTTTTTTCACATGATCAGAAGGAATTCATTCATTCAATGAAAAGGAAACCATTT
Organism: Prunus mume; assembly: GCF_029339155.1. NCBI lineage: Eukaryota > Viridiplantae > Streptophyta > Magnoliopsida > Rosales > Rosaceae > Prunus > Prunus mume. The sequence goes on from NC_142699.1 coordinate 43,257,796, forward strand.
CCATTTTGTTTTGTGCATCTCTCTTCTTTTCAATATTATTATCATTAAAAAAAGGCACTGAAATACATAAACAGCCTCCAAGTTCTCTCTACAGACCACCAAGGAAAAGCCCAATCTGGAGGTCATTTTTGACTTTTCAGTAGTGGCAAAGCATGATTTCTATTCTACCAATACCAAGAAAAGTAGAAAAAACTAGTCTGGACGTTAGAAAAATAAGGACGTTCATATTAGAGAATATATATATGAAACAACATCCTCTTGACCGAGTTATATATCCTTTCTTGTTTCATTGAACTATACAGTTCCCAGCAGTGTTCTTGGGCTGTTGTTTCTGCTAACTGGCATCTGGTGGGCGCACAAAGTCATAAAGAAAAGGAAAGATATGAAACGCAAAGAGAAGTTCTTTAGACAAAATGGTGGTTTAGTGTTGGAGCAACAATTATCTTCCGGTGAACTCAATGTTGAGAAGGTTAAGTTGTTCAATTGCAAGGAGCTAGAGAAAGCCACGGACCATTTTAATGCAGACAGAGTTATTGGTCAGGGAGGCCAAGGTACAGTTTATAAAGGAATGTTGGCGGATGGAAGAATTGTTGCTGTCAAGAAGTCCAAAATAGTTGAGGGAGGTGAAGTTGGACAGTTCATTAATGAAATTGTCATTCTCTCACAAATTTCCCACAGGAATGTGGTTAAGCTATTGGGTTGTTGTTTAGAGACCGAAGTTCCCCTCTTGGTTTATGAATTCATACCCAATGGAACACTTTTTCAATATATTCATCACCAGAATGAGGAGTTCCCTCTTACATGGGAAACGAGATTAAGAGTTTCAATCGAAGTTGCAGGAGCACTTTCCTACTTACATTCTGCAGCTTCCTTTCCAATTTACCACCGGGACGTCAAGTCTTCTAACATACTCTTGGATGAAAAATACAGAGCCAAAGTAGCAGACTTTGGGACTTCAAGGTCAATTTCCATTGACCAAACGCACCTTACAACACTAGTACGTGGAACATTTGGTTATCTGGACCCAGAATACTTCCAATCTAGCCAATTTACAGAGAAGAGTGATGTTTATAGCTTTGGAGTCGTCCTTGCTGAGCTCTTGACCGGACAAAAACCAGTTTCATTCATGAGGTCACCAGAAAGCAGAAGCCTAGCAACTTATTTCCTTCTGTCCATGGAGGATAATAATTTGTTTGCTATTCTTGATGCTCAAGTTATGAAGGATGGTGGAAAAGACCAGATTGTGGCCGTTGCTAATCTTGCAAAAGCATGCTTGAATTTGAATGGAAGAAAGCGTCCTACTATGAAAGAAGTGGCAGTAGAGTTGGAGGGAATTCAATTGTCAGTTAAAGCTTCTGGTGTCCAACAAAATTTTGCAGAGGTGGAATATGATCAAAGCCAAATAACCGAGCCGTGGTATGTCTCTTCTTTATCAACCGGTTCTTGTATGGATAGTGGCACAAGCTCTTCTTTTTTTGAGAGCAAAAGAGATTCCATTTATAATCCAATAATCCATACAAAAAGACAAGCATGAACACAGTGGCCTCATTAAAACCTTCCTAGGAAAACTACACAGAAGAAACCCCAAGAGAGAAAAGAGTACCACCAATGTCTTTCAAGTTACTGTGAAGAAAATATTTCTTGTAATATTTTATGTTCTGGACTTGGAATCCTTTATACTATTACCTTATGCGATGCAATTTCCATCTACATGTCATCTTTGAGCTTAGATCCATAAAATTCATTTTTAATCACCTGCAAACCTTTCCTTTATTTTTCTATTTAAAATACCCAATGTTTTCAAATAAAACCCGATAACTAGGATTCAAGTAAGCAAGTTATCTAATCTAGCTTAAAATCTGATTTTTTATATTTTTCGGATTCCAAAACTACCCCTATTTACAAGTGAACTTGTTATGTGGGGGTGTAACTAATGACACATGTTAAATTTGGAAAGATCTTTCAAATTGTTGTAATGGATGTAGGAATTAACTTAGAAATATCTTTCACCATTAAAGCCCTCGAACGAAGGAGAGTCTTCAGACTCGAAAGGAAGCTTTTACCCCTCATTTTGATAGACAAATTGACAAAGTTGGATGGCATGACCTAATTGCAATTATTTGTCCAGTTAAAGGATGTAATTAGCACGAAAAAAAGTCACGGACCCAATTGCAACTGGAGGTTAAGTTCAGAGACGTCTACTGTAGATAACCCTTTCTTTTTATCTCCTTTTGTTATCGTATTTTGTTTTCATGCAGGAGATTTTGAACTTTGGCAGGTTTAAAGAGCTTCAAGGTATGTGTAAGGCTTAAATGCTAAAATAGTCCTTGTATTTTATCACGTTGGCCAATTTTATCCTTGTGTTTTTAATTTGGCCAATTTGGTCCCCTTGTTTAAGATCGTTAGCCAATGTGGTTCATTCCGTTTATATTGCTGTTAAGTAAATATAAATGATTTTTTATTTATTTTTTATTTTTTGTTGAAAACCTATAAACTTATTTGAAATTGATTTTAGAAATTGAATTAATTGGAATTTTCGGGGAATGTTCAATTTATAGGGGAGATGACCGAAATTCCGGCAGAAAGTCTCGCGCCCTTTCTCCTTTTGAAGAAGGAGGCTACCTTTTTAGTGAGTGGGCCCAGCATGAGTGTGATGCCGGGGTTTCCACAGGATTCGTCTCGGGTTACAGGAAATTCGGGCGGGTCCTGGAAATCAGCAACTAAGATGGCTCCTTCTTCTCCATAACTTGGGCCTGAACTTGAAAAATGTGAGAAAACTTGAGTAATGCAATTAAGCCAAGAAGTCAGTCAACTAGATGTGAATAGCATGGAAAATGTGTTCTAAAAACAAACTAGTGTATATTGAAAAGGTACTATTATGTGGACTAATATAACTACTATTTAAATCGCAGGAGTATTTCAAAAGATCAAGCATAGAAGAAAGCAACTTAGAACTTACCAAAGCAATATGTAATTAAGATAAGTACTTTCTTACATGTAAAGAAGTTGCCAACCCTTAAAAAATATATTGCTAATGGCTGGCCCTTTATTTTCTTCTTCGACAACCCTTAAACGTATTCTAGGGTTATAATGGCTGGCTCTTTATAATCATAAATAGTGTAAGATCAATTCAATCTTGTGTGCTCTAAATAATATAACTTTATAATATTATTATTACTTCGCATATGGGCAAGACTGCACATTTGATCCACTCCTTTCTCATCTTGAATGCCATCCTCTTCACCAATATGGGTGAGTATATAAGTAGTCAATTCAATTATAGTAGCTTCATTAATTTACAGTATTCTTTTGTAGATAATTAATTTTAATTACTAGCATTTACTAAAAGACTCCTAACATTTACTTGTAATCATTTGCACTAATAATCATCATCCTTGTTATAAAGGTGGACATTTTGGAAATGTTATATGTTTTCGGGCTAGCACAGAGATACATATGGTTATGTAATTTAGATTTTTTCTATTGATGCATGCAGATGTTCAAGCATATATTCCTACAAAAGCATATATACGTACGTATATTGCTCGTGATAATTTTCGTATACATTTTTGTTTAGTATGACGTATTTTTGTGTGTATTTATTTAGAAATGGCAAAGAGGTGTGAGAAAGAACCAAACCGTGAAGGATGCAGTAGCTCACGACTAAGCATAGTGTGGCATAGTTCATGTTGGAATTCAGGAAAATGTAACCAGAAACGCAAGAATTTGGAGGCCGCAATCTGCGGGCAATGTGAGATGTTACCCAGTCCTAAATGCTTCTGCTACCATAGATGTTGAATGCAATATATGCACAGATATTTCATACATGACTATTAATTTTAATTTTAATACAGTTAATTTCCAAAATGCTACATTAATTCTTTATATAATTAAATTCAATTTTTAGTACCCTATATAATATAAGAAGGAGAAAAACTTTCATATCACGAAGTTGTACAGGTCAACATTACCACGTAAATATCCTATACTTTTGTATTGGGGATGTGAAAGTGCTCCAATCCCAATCCCATCCACAGTTGCAACAAAATGCACAAACAGCTCTATGTGACAGACTTCCACACGAGGTGCTCAATTTTCTTAGTTGAGTGATTTTCAAAGATGGTCCATGAAGTTTACGAAGTTATCATCTTTCGTTCTTAAGATTTATTTCTCTTTCGTTCTTAAGATTTATTTATAGCATAATTAGTCCTCACAATGACTCCTCATACATCAAGTTGGTCTATATCGTAAAATCACAACCAACGAGGGAATTGCCCCGTCGGTAGTCGACTACAACCGACTGTTCTGCATTTCTATTCTGAAAAGCCCCAACAGAGTGTTGATTACTCAAAATTCATGGCCTGAAAGAAGTGATGGTGGTATGATTACGAATACACTTTGGAAAAAAAAAAAAAAAAAAAAAAAAAGTGATGACTACTTGACTATCGAAAATCAATTGTCTGGCTTCTCCACCAACTCATATAATCTCATCTTTATATAATATAATCTTTTGTGAGGCCCAAATGTCTTTTGTGTTGTATGTATTATGTAATATCTTCCCAATTTCGATTTTGTTTTCATCGAGGGTGTCCGAAAAAGAGAGTTTTTTTCTCTCTCTTCACACTGTTCAAACTTTTTCACACTTGAGTGTCGGCCCTCATTCTTGTTTACCAAGTCCAAGTTTTGCCCTCTTCACAAGGGGAACTGGCATGTCACAAGGATGTCACTATTTTGTTATTCTCATCCAATCATGACTCGTCATGTAAAATCTTTATGAAGTGTGACCGAACATGATTGATTGGAGATAGAAAAACAATGTTATCGCTATGATATACAAATTTTTCTCCTCTCTATATGTTACGTATCTTTATACGTTTCACACAGTGAAAAACTAAACACACCCAAAAAAGAAAAAAGGAAATCAAGAAATTCTCTAAGACAAAAGCTTATCTTTTATCTTAGATACTAGCTAGTTAACTAGCCCTTGTAAACAAATTAAGACAGCCACTTGACCAGGTCTTTACCCACAAAACACTCATTCATGTTTACAGCTAGATCCATTGTATATCTTGTTCACCCTAAGGCTATCTCCAACCCATGAGGCTAAACGTAAAATATCTCAAATTTTAGCACAAATCCTCTCCCAATTTAAGAAAATGAAGAGGCTAAAATTTTGGAATATCCAAACTTGGGCCAAATAGCAGTCCAACTATTACCTGGACCCAAAAACATTTCGGTGGCATCCATTGAAGTTGATGCAGCACATGTGCAAGGAATCTGTTGGGGGGCCCGCGCGTTCTTGTGCTACTGCTTTGTGGCAACTGCTGGCTCGCCACGTGTCGCGGCATGGTGATGTTGCCGTTGGAATCCAATGACAACAACGGCTGAAATTTAAATCCAATGATCAAAACAATATTTTAAATTAATCTAAATAAGATCCAACCCCAAAACTCACTCCAAACTCTATAAATACCCACCCATTTCTCAATTAATCTACCAAAAATATTTTTTCTATTTCTCAATTTATTTTTCCTTTGTCAATTTCATCAATCTCATTTCATTCTCATACTTTCATATCATTTCAGGCACATCATCTTCTTCATTCTCATTCTTTTCATATCATTTCAAGCTTTCAATGAATAATCGCGGCAATGCCATCTTTTCCCTTATGTTTGATGATGATTCAGATGATGAGGAACATCATCAGAGAGTGATACAAGCCATTGTCCACCATACTTCACTAGAGAATGAAGCCACAAAACATGGTGGGTCGGAAGTAGGTCGTGAGTACAAGAACCGTGAGAGGGAAGATTGCCATCGCAATCTCATGTCCGACTACTTCATTGAAAGGCCACAATTTAATACTACGGAATATCATAGGTAGTTATGAATGAGGAAAGAGTTGTTTTACCACATCTTAAATGATGTTGTCAACCACGAGCTATACTTTCACCAGAAAAAAGATTGGCTCGGCCGACAAGGGCTATCCCCTGAGCAAAAGTTAACCATTGTCTTTCGTATGCTCGCATGGGGATGCTCCACTGACGTGACCAACGAGTACTGTAGATTGGGTGAAAGCACAGCTCTTGAATCACTCCATAAGTTTTGTTGCATTGTTGAAGCCGTGTATGGACAATGGTACCTCAAGTCTCCAAATCTAGCTGACCTTTTCATGCTATGTTAGGAAGTCTTGACTGCATGCATTGGAAATAGAAGAGCTACCAATCTGCTTGAGTAGGCCAGCTTACCGGTCACCAAAAAAAAGAAAAAGAAAAACCCCACTATTTTGCTAGGGGCTACGGCCTCGCAGACACATGGATATGGCATGCCTTTTTTAGAGCTGCTGGATCCAACACCGATATCAATATTTTTGCTTGTTCTTTATTGTTCATTGATGTGGTGCATGGAGTGGCTCCTCATGTTGAATATATTGTCAATGAAAATCAATACCATTTGGCAGATAGGATCTACCCTGTTGGGCTACTTTGGTGAAGACCATCTCTTCTCCTGATAACAAAGAAGAGACTTTTTGTACAAATGCAAGAAGCGTACAGGAAAGATGTTGAAAGAGCATTTGGAATACTACTGGCTCGATAGGCTATTGTTCGAGGCACTGCACGTATGTCGTGCAAGGATAACCTCCACTCAATCATGATGACGTGCATACTTTTGCACAATATAATTATGGAGGATGAGTATGAATACGTTGAAGAGGAATATGATGGTGAGGATACGTGTCCACAACAATCCAGGAGAGCCAGAGCAGGACAATATGAGCTAGAGGCAAGCATTACATACAAGTACCACCAAGATAGACAGACTCTCTCTGATTACATGATTCATCATAATAGAGTTCGATCTCCACATGTGCATCAGAATCTCTGACATGATTTGATTGATCACCTTTGGAGTAGCTTTGGAGATAGTGGTTTGTTGACCTAAAATTGTAAGTTTCTTTTATGTTTTGGGTGTGTGTGTGTGTGTGTTGAGCGGAAGAAAAAAGCCCCTACAGTGTGTGTGTGTGTGTTTTTTTTTTTTAAATTTTTATGTTGTGTGTTTTATTTTGGAATAAAATTATATTTGTAGAATTTCAAATTTTTTTTGGTCAAATTGTTCAAAAAATTAAATTTATAAAGTTATTTAAAAAGATTAAATGAAGAAAAGTTATCTATAAAAACAAAAAAACAAAAAATTAGAGTTAAACCATTTAATGAAGTTGCAGACTTAAAATTTGAGTTCGAAGGGTTGGGAAAAAAAATGGTTTGAGTCTAAGCAAAACCCAAATAGTTACTTTTTGGAGGAGGAAAATTTGGGTTTAGCCCCAAATGGGTAGGAGAAGGCCTAAGAGGAAAGAGCGGGACCAAGCACACTAGGAATATTGTTCTAACCTCTCCTCTATTGGACCAAGTTAGCAAAAGTATGTTTGAAGCTCAAGTTGTAGGCCTCGAACTGATCCAATTTGTGTCTTTGCGACAGGTGTGCCACTGTTGAAACTTTCGCCAAGCCCAACAGAAAAAGATTGCTTAATTAATGATGTAATTATGATAGATTACGCTTATAATCTGACGTCTAATCAAGCCATTGTGCTCTAAATGGGGAACTGGCTCAGATTAGTTCCTTTGTATGCCTTAATGAAGAGGACTTCAATATTCTACTTTTATACACTAGTTCTTGTAAGATATCAAAGAAATAGCCCTGATCGGGCTAATAAGTTGATGATCTGGCTAAAACAACTTTAGTCCGATGAGAACAGAAATAGACTAAAACAAAAGAAATAAGCTTCATTAACTCAAATGTAATCAAAAAAACATGAGATGGGATTGAAGATTTTCTCCACTTAACCCATTATAATTGGTAATTCAAGTGAATACAATTGAAAAGATGATAAACTCATGAACTGATACGTAGATGCAGAAAGAAATAGACTCGCTTAGCAACTAGGAATTGATACCAAGTGTTGGTAGAGCAATAAACTTAAAAAGGTAACTCAAGAGTGGTCCACTGGATATCTTAATACTAAAAGGATTAGTTAAGTTCAACAAGATGAGATGTTGATCAAGTGTGAAGTCTTTTTTCGTTGATTGAGTGTGAAGTCTTTTTCTATGGGAAAAGCTATGTTTTTTAGAGTTGTGCTCCGCATCTATTTATAGGCTCTTTGGTTCTTGAATTTGTACGCTTGCTGAAGAGATATTTTAGTATGTGTCAGGTCTTGCTTTTTGCACCGTCGATGGTTGCTTGTCCATACATAGTTTTATGGTTCAAATCATTTAATGCCAGTTCTCAACTTTTCCCTTCGACATTTGACTTTTCTAGTTGTCGAAGTCGACTATGAGTTTTAAACTAGGTAACTGTGCCATTAACCGAGTAAAAGAAGTTTCCAAGTGTAAAAAACGAATTTATTCTGAAAAGCCAAAGATATTGGGTCACCTGATATTAGGCCTTAATTTCTGAATATTTAGTTTTCTAAATTCGAATAACCCAAGGTCCATTTTAATTGAAAAATCCCTAAATGGGCTTTTTTCCTCTTTCGGTCCAAAGATAACCCATTCATCACCAAGAGGAATCGAAGTAGTGACATGTTGTATTGGTCATGAAAAGAAGTTCTTTGGTGTAGACTGTTATATATGACATCACAATCGTAGGGGTGGGATATCAGTGTGGTGTGGAGCCTGATGACACCAAAATAGAGAAAGGCTTTTGCTTTTTTGAGTGTAGTCGAGCAATTTATGCTGTATGATGGATGGACAAAAAGATTTCTCCATACCAAACAAAACATCTCACATAAAAAAATTGTAAATTTTTTTTTTTTTTTTGGTTCTTTGATCAATAGATGTAAATTATAAACCTTATGTTACAAAATTTAAATATCTTGAGTCTGTAATTATGACAAATTGGTTTTAGATCGAATGCTCAAATCTTTGCCCTGCAATGCTAAAGAAACAAGTGCATGGGCACAAAAATGTTGGCCCCCCTCCCATTTCTTCCTAGCAAGTGGGCATCTTGTTTTTGCAAATAATCTCACGAAAGAATATTCACGGATGATCGATTTCTTCGAAACTCAAACCTCTTCTTTCTTGATCCCTGAAAAAATAGATTTAGTCAACAGAGCACACCCGGGGGGTGTGAGCCAAAGGCCCTCCAATACCTAAATCAGTAAAAGAGGTCTCAGAAGATACAACTAACACTAAAAGGACGGAGTTTTCTCTCAAAGGGAGAGACGAGTAGTCAGAGCCGTGTGTGAAGGTGTATGGCCAGAGCCATAAGGGATAGGAGAGAGTAAGAGTGCCTCTCTAGGGTTTTTCAGCTTAGAAAAGGATTACCTCATGTGCAGAGTGTCGCCAACTATTTATAGAGTCTCTTTGTCGGCTAGGGTTTACATAGAATAATTCCCATATGGAAGGGAATTATTCTTTAACTCAAATGACAGGATAATATCAAGGAGATTTACTGGAAATCGGATCCAATTACCTCGTTCCGACACGACCCTTGATGGGCCACATGCTAGTACGACCATTGGACCTAATTACCTACCTTTAACTGACCTGAGATGGAGGGGATTTATATTTACCATCTTCAAGAAGAAGGGTCGTCACTTCCTTCATACACCTTACTGCCTCATCTAAGTAGGTTTGGGCTATATCGTTGCGCTCCTGCCACCTCTTGGCAAAGTAGACGACTCGTATTTTTGGACCTAATTACCTCGTGTCGAGCCTCACTTAAACAGGTCGTTCTCGTGTCGTGTTGGGCTGGCCCGGTCCGTTTGACACCTTTAACCCTGAGAAGGTGTCGATGCTAGCCGTAGGACGAGCTGCGTGGTAGCTTGGGTTGCAGCTGATGTTGCATTTGAAAGTGAGTTTGATTTGCGCTAGAGCCACGTCATGGCCTAGTTACTAGGCTGCGACTTTCGCTGCGATTTGTCAGTTGAGCTACGTTTCAGCCTATGCAAGAAGGACAGAGTGGGCCTCGCTGGCAAGTTGGACCTGTTGCAAGGGGCTATGGTGGTTTAGGTCGTGTGGCTTTTTTTTTCTTTTGCTACAAGCTAGGGTTTTTGACTTGTCGTTTTCTTCCTTTTTGCAGTTGTTCAACTATTATGTTGTTTGACATGAGAAGTCGATCATCGAGTTCACAAGTGGCTTTGTATTTGTGGGGTGGCTCTCAGGTGCACAAGAAGAGGTTCGTGGCCAATTTGCATCGTATCAAGAGTAAGGCACACTTCAAAATGTGGAGGACCTAGTTTGCTACTACCATACAGGCAGATGTACATGTGAGGTTGGCGGAGCCTTCAACCGCATGTTCTACTTTTCCTTGGGTTTCAGATTACCATCTCAAAGTTCTTTAAGAAAGTGTTCCACGCTATTGAGTGTGCTCCTAGTCACTGTACTATGAATTTCTACCTTGTCGAGATCTACTTTAACAATTTTTCTGCAAGCTAGGATTAACTTTGCAGGAGTTCTTCTACTTCTTTGAAGTGAGACGTTGCGAGAAGTACACTCAACTTCGCGCACATAAAGAGAAGTTTTTTAACAACCTTGGCCTCGACGATGATGCATTGAGTACGAATGTGTGGGAGGTCAACAAAAGATGGGAAGGTGATGTAGATGATGGTTCGTAGGTTCCTACTACTTATTGCCACGACATGTCATGATCTGTTGATCTATATTACTTTATTTGAATTTCTTTCGGTTACTCAGATCACTAACTTTTATCCCCTGCTTGTAAAGGATGACATTAGCAAAAGGATTGATCTCGAGCCGAACATGGTTAAGGTTCGTCAATCCATGAACATCTTTGCGAAGTTTCACGAATGGCACGAGCACTGTAGAAAGGCACGTGGTCTTCCCCCAGCTAAAGATGTTGATAGATGGAAACTACATGGCCCTAACTCGAATGATGAGCCTGACGAATAGGAGGAGTCCTTAACCAAACTCCTTGAAAAGAAGGAAGATGCTCCTAAGTTTTCCAAAGATGAAGTTGTGACCTCACGCATAAGAGATGTGCCTCTATTCAAGTCTTCTTCGAAAGAGATCCCGTCTACTGAGAAGACTAAAACGGGAACTGCTCCTTCGTCATCTGTCAAGGTTAAGCACTTCGTAGGTGTTGACACTAAGAAGGTCGGTGGCATGTAGAACATTCGGGATATTCTGCTAAAGTCTTCAGTTGAAAAACACAAAACTGTAGATATGCCTTATAAATATGCACCAAGCCTTGTTCGTTTGCCAAGAAGCAAAAAGTTGCTGACTTTCTCAAGGAGGTTCGAGTCATATGAATTAGCTAAAGGATAAGGATCAAACTCAGAAGGCTGCTTCTTTTCTTCGCAAGCGTGCGCCATCTGCAAAGTTACAGAAAGCCAAGTATGGAGTTGGTCCAGTATTGATGACTCCCTTTAATGCGAGAATGGCTGCTATGATGAAAGGTAAGGAGTCGTTTGCTCAAGCGAAAATTTCAACAAGTGCACGAGGTGATGGCCCAAAGATTGACAAGCCTAGCTCTATTTGGGATGCGTGCATATCTGATCTGCTCAATACGAACTTCTTATCGAGCTCGTTTGCTTGTGTTGGACTAGTTGATCATCTACGTCAAGTAGGAGATCTTGGCATATTTTCAAGCCTTTCTCCAGTAAAGCTTAGAATTTTGCTTTGCTTAAAAAAATGAGTGATTTTCACTGCTGAGGCTATCTGGAGCTCATTTGCTATTACCCTATCTTCTGCTTAGCTTGTCAAGTTGGAGAAGAGGAATGATGCTCTAACTGGCCTGTACTCGACCGAGCAATCGCGCTAGGAGATGAAAATATATTACTTGAAAAGAAACATGTCCCTACTAAAGATTGCCCTTGTTCTGAAGCATGGTGAACCCAATTCCTCTGCTGTTACTCTCCATGAGAGAAAAGATGCCTACTTCCATCTTGAGCATGAGTTGCTAACATGAGCCACAACTATGTTAAGCTGCTGGCCAAGTTTAATGCCTACCGAGAAGCTGCTCATGAATCCAAGTCCGAAGTCATTGTTCATGCTTACAAGTCGGGCTACTTAGATTGCAAGAGAGGAGATGCTCCTTATCACTCCTTTGAAGATGAGGATGTCGAATTGTTATGCCTAGAGATTCCCCCTGCTTAAGGTGAGCAGGTTAATGTTATGGATATGGAGAAGGTTGATGAGCGAGTAGGTGATGAGATTGTGGTCGATGAGCTTGCAGTCTAGGAAGATGAAACCAAGGATGACGCAACTAAAAAGGCAGAGGTTGATGCTGTGGAGCAAGTAGTCGAGGTTGATGAGCTCGTGGCCACAGCTGGTGAGCATGCAGTCACAATTGATGAGCAGCTGACTACAACTGATGAGCAGATGACATAGCTGGATCGAACTGCGGAGGGCATAGCTGATTAAACTAGAGTTGAGGGGGTTGCTGACCAAGAGTCACTTGCTAAAGTCTTGTAATAAATGAATATTGTTTATATTTTTCCTACTTTGTAGCTTTATTTTTCTTGAAGTACTAGTCTTTGTTGACTATCCCTTTTTTGTTGAACTTTGGCTACTTTGCAATAGAAAATGCAGTTAATGTTTTAACCAAAATTTGTGTTGAGTTTGTGGACTGCTTGAGTGGCCTAATAGCTCTTGAGTGGACAACTATAGTCGAAGCTGTACATTGCTGCTTTGATGGACCTATTGGCTGCTTGGGTGGACAAATGTAGCCGAAGTTGTGTGTTGTCGTTTTGGTGGACCTGTTGGCCTCTTGGGTGGACAATCGTAGCCGTGCGTTACAGCTTTGGTGGACTGTGGTTGCTTTGTCAAATGAATATTCAAGGTTCTAGAACATCTAACGCTTCAGGTCAATAAATGGTCTGAATGAGGTATAGATCATGCTGAAATGACTCCTAAGTCCGTAAATGTCAAGAAGATGTGTATTATACTAAAAGGATGGAGCTAACCATGCCTAAGTCTAAGTCAGTATATGGTCTCAAGGAGATGCATATCATACTGAAAGGACATATATTCTGTTCAGGTACTGAAAAACCTCTCGAATTCATCGTCTTTTGGCTAAGTTAAAGGGTTAACTAGTCGCCTAGAACATCTCCCTGAGGATGCTAAGATGTTTACCCACCCTTCCTTAAAAGGGTGCCTTCCTTTACTGAGGGTGAAATGTTTACCCACCCTTAAGGAAATGGTGCCTTCCTTTATTGCGGGTGAATATTTTTCAAACACTTCATTGAATGAATTTTTTTAACCTGCATTGATGCTAGTGTGATTATATCGCATTATTGAATGGAAACAACTGTATGAACAACTCGAAAACATCAACAATAACTTTTCTTTTTTGAATTGAAGTGTAGTGAACTTAGTCATGTGTTGGGGATTAAAGAGTTGAGTTGAGGCTTCACATATAATATTTCCAGAAGTGATATGCATTCCACTATCTCGAAACTTCTTTTCCCTCCATAGTGTCAAGCATGTAGCTTCCTCTGCCCGAAGGTCAGCTGATCACGTAGGGACCATCCCAATTGGGTTTTATGTTTTTCGATCTTTCTCTATGTGCTATAGCGAAGGCTTTTCTTAGCACAAGGTCCCTAGGTTGGAATTGTCTGAACTTAGCTCTCTTATTATAGCAGGACATCTATTGCTGCTGATAAGCTGCATCTTGCCTTCTCTCATTCCTTTTCAAGCAAGTCGAAGTTGAGTTTCATCGCTTGCAGTTTTGATCAATGTTGCCCACCTCGACGCACATGGATGAAACGATGATATAAGGAGGAATAATTAATTCAGTTCCATAGGCTAAGGAAAATGAGGTTTCACAGGTCAATCTCCTTTTGGTGGTGCGATAAACCCATAAGACTCCAGTCAGCTCATCTACCCACTTTCCCTTGGCCCCTTCCAACCTTTTCTTCTGGCAGTCCATCACGATCTTATTAGAGGCCTCTACTTGGCCATTGCCTTGCAGATATCTTAGAGTTTATAAATGTTGCTTCACAAAGAATCCGGTGATTTGCTTGCCAATTAATTGTGACATGTTGTCTGTGACCAGCGACTATGGGCAGCCAAAGCGATAGATGATGTTCTTTCAGATGAATTATTCCATATCGGCTTCTTTAGTAGAGGGGAGGACTTCGGCCTCGACCCATTTAGTAAAGTAGTCATGGCCACAATCATCATTTCTTTCTTAGCAGGAGTCGGTGGCATGATACCCACTAAGTTAATGGCCCATTGCATGGGCTATTTTGCAAATGATACACCTCAGTGGGTAGACTAGGAATTGGATTGTATCGTTGACATTGATGACATCTTTTGACATACTCTGTCGAGTCTTGGCAACTGGTAGGCTAGAAGTAGCCTATGCTCAGAGCTTTCTGGGCTTGTGATCTACCCTAGAATGGTTTCCACACTCGTTTGCTCTAGATCTTTCTTTGTTTCTGTTGACCAGCTTCACTTCTTTATCTAATGGAGTGAATTCGCAAAGAAATATGCTAAAGCCTAGGCTTTTATAGTAGCCTTCAATCAGTAGAGGAGGTTATATTGACTCAATTCGATAGCCCATTTCATGAGTCAATGAGAAGCGTCGGGGCTATGAATAATCGATCTCAAAGGAAATTTTGTCATGACGAGCTTGGTAGTAGGGTCTTAACTGTCTCGTAGAAACTACAAAGGACAAAATGAGCTTATCCATTTTCAGATAGCTCGTCTCTACATCGAGGAGAGCTTTTGATGTATAGAATACCGGATGTTGTGTTCGAGCTCTTCTCGGATGAGTTCTAAGTTGACAGCTTAGTTGAACACTGCCCAGTAGATGAATATGTCTTTGCCTAGTTACGGTTTTGAGAGCATGGGAGGTGAAGTGAGATATGCCTTCAGTCTTGCAAAGCTGTTTCACACTCTTAATCCCACTTGTCTCTTTGTCCTTTCCTTAAGGCTTTGAAGAATGACGCATTTGTCGGTAGACCTCGAAAGAAATTGGTTGATTGCGGCTTTGTATTTCTTTCATTGTGGCAGGTGACTTCATGTTGAGGATGCCATTGATTTGATTGGGGAGAGCCTCGATGCCCCTTTGGGTGACTAAGTATCCCAAAAATCGGCCACATGAGACTCCAAATGTGCACTTGCCTGGATTCAACTTCATGCGGTATTTTCTGAGCATGTTGAAGGCTTCGGTGAGGTTTTTGATGTGATCTACTCGCTGAGGACCTTTAACCAGCATGTTGTCTGCGTAAACCTCCATAGTCTTGCCGATATGCTCATTGAAAATTTTGTTCACGAGCCTCTAGTAAGTTGCTCCAGCTTTCTTTAGCCTAAAGGGCATGACTTTGTAGCAATATGCATCTCTTCAATTATGAAATAAGTCTTTACTTTGTCGTCTTCGTGCATCATGGTTTGATTGTAGCCAGAGTAGACGTCCATAAATCTGAGCAGTTGGTTACCGAAAGTTGAATCCATGAGTTGAACAATTCTTGGCAATGGAAAGTTGTCTTTCAAGCATGCCTTGTTTAGATCTCCATTTGCCTTGATCCTTCTTTGCCACCAGAACAAAGTTGTCTTTTGAGTACACCCGGGGGTTTGTTCGCCAAAGGCCCTCTGATGCTTAAGTCAGTAAAAGGGATCTTGGAAGATGCGGCAAATATTGAAATGAAGGAGTTTTCTCTCATGGGGAGAGCTAGGCGGCAAGAACCGTGTGTGAGGGTGTGTCTGGAGCCTTGAGGGAGATGAGAGATAGTGGCCTGAGGGGGAGAGAATGAGAGTGCTTCTCTAGGGTTTTTCGGGTTAGAAAAGGATTACCTCATGTGTGGAGTGTAACCATCTATTTATAGAGTGTCCTTGTCGGCTAGGATTTGCAGGGAACAATTTCCATATGGAATGAAATTATTCTTTTCCTTAAATGACATGATAATATTAAGGAGATTTGCAAGAAATCGGATCCTTAATTTGGGGAGATATTCTTATCGTAAATCTAGGACAATTGGCTATAATTGGCTAATTAAATCGGATTTGATTAGCATAATTATTTGATCTAAAAAATATTTCATGATCCATGTATCGTCTTGTGATTGATTGCCAAAATTCATGTTCCCATGTAGACAAATGTGTACTTCCACGATCCATCCAAATTAAATCTAGGAAATCTAAGTTTCATGATCCATGTATCGTCTTGTGATTGATTGCCAAAATTCATGTTCCCATGTAGACAAATGTGTACTTCCACGATCCATCCAAATTAAATCTAGGAAATCTAAGTGCGGATGTCGGTTTGCTTTTGCTTTTGAAAATTTGAATACGTGATCAAATACCCAGTAACTTCCGCTTTTGAAATTTCCACAAACGATAAAAATAGCAACATTCCATCCAGCCCTATTCCATCCATTCTGCTTTTGGTCAAGTGTGGCAGCTCAATTAGCTATACTTTTCTACACTAGTCAAATGATAACAAAAGTCCTCGTCACCGAAACCAATTTTGGCTTCTTACTACATCAATAGGTGGTCTACTTCAGAAAAATAAAAGAAGGAATGTAATGGGAACCCAACTCTTAAATGGGAATTTGAATTTATGTAATCTATAAAAGGAACTACCTCTGCATCTTCCTGCATTTTTTTTTTCTTTCAATGTGTAATGTTTATCGTCATGTAGCATTTTGCTTTTGAATTTATGTACTAAAAATTGAATTGAATTCTATAAAGAAAAATCCCTTTAGGAAGCAAATTAATGTAGCATTTTGGAAATTAACTAGTGTATTTAAATAAAAATTAATAGTCATGTATGAAATATATGTTCATTGCATTCAACATCTATGGTAGCAGAAGCATTTAGGACCAGGTAACATCTCACATTGCCCATGGATTACGGCCTCCAAATTCTTGCATTTCTAGTTACATTTTCCTGAATTCCAACATGAACCATGCCACACTATGCTTAGTCGTGAGCTACTGCATCCTTCACGGCTTGCTTCTTACGTAAAAATACACACAAAAATACATTATATTAAACAAAAATGTATACAAAAAAGATCACGAGCCGTATACATACGTATGTACGCTTTTGTAGGAATATATGCGCTTGAACATCTACATGCATCAATGGGTAAAATCTGAAGTACATAATTATATGTATCTCTGTGCTAGCTAGAAAACGTATAACATTTCCAAAATGGTCCACCTTTATAATAACAAGTAAATATTAGGAGTCTTTTAGTATATGCTAGTAATTATAATTCATTATCTACAAAAGAATACAGTAAATTATTGAAGCTACTATAATTGAATTGACTACTTATATACGCACCCGTATTGGTGAAGAGGATGGCATTCAAGATGAGAAAGGAGTGGATCAAATGTGCAGTCTTGCCCATATATACTTTCGTCAAATGTGCAGTTTTGGCCATATATACTTTCGTCAAATGTGCAGTTTTGGCCTTATCTTTACCTTGTCCTTGCCCTTTGGGGTGGAAGTGCTCTTATATGTATCGGTCAAGTTTGGCTGCTCAATTAGCTATACCTCTCTACAGGAGTCAAATGATAACAAAAGTCCTCGCCAAAACCAATTATTGCTTCGTACTACATCAATAGGTGGTCTTGTAAATTGTGGAACTATGGAAGAGCTTTTTCCTCATTTACTGCACCTTTGGAAAAATATATGTTTTTGATTAATCTATACGTTTGGACAATGTCAGAATCAAACAAAATTTGGAAAATTTGAAATCTTGAGTGGACTTGACTTGGAAAAGTCATGAAATATGCATTTAGTAATTTGTGTGTTTTTTACTGTTAAAAATGTAACATCCCACGTCAATCAACGGAGAGAGAGTGATGTGCCTTATATGTATATGCCCACCTCCATTTAGCACGAGACCTTTTGAGAATTCATTGGCTTGAGTCATGGGAACTCCGGTTAAGCGAGTTAGTAGAAGCAATCCCATGATGGCGATTTATTGGGAAGTTGCTCATGAGTTCCTAGAAACAAAACCGTGAGAGCAGAGAGAGGCCCAAAGTGGACGATATCGTCTTTACTGGAGTCGATCCCAGAATGTGACAAAAAATTACGTGACTTATATTCTATTTTAAAAACTGAACCGATGTATTCTGTGTTGGAGGCGATGGATCATTTTATTTTTGTGACCTCAATTTGTCCGTATATGGTAATGCCCACTAGTCAATAACTGTATTAATTAGCTCATTATTATGAGCCCAACTCTTAATGGGAATTTGAATTTATGTAATCTATAAAAGGAACTACCTCAGCATCTTCCTGCATTTTTTTTTCTTTCAATTTGTAATGTTTATCGTCAAGAAACTAATGAGAGGAAGAAGAAGTAGCAGAAGAATGAACATTGTCCAAATTACTCTGTTCTTGTGGTATATGAGTGCGGTAGCATCAGAAGAAACATCCTTGGCAAAGCCTGATTGTTCATCGCAATGCGGATTAGTCACTCAAATCCCATATCCTTTTGGAATTGAAGATGGCTGCTACCTTGGTGACTGGTTCCAAATAATATGTGACAACTCAACCAACCCATCGAGAGCTTTCATGAACGTTACCGGATTGGAGGTGCTGGAAATTTCTGTTGAAGGCACACTAAAGGTGAAAAGCCCTATTACCTTCTCTAATTGCAGTAACAAGCCAGTAGGCCGCCAGACGCCTAACTTGGAAGGAAGCCCGTTTGTGTTCTCCCAGAAAAACAGATTTACTTCATTGAGCTGTGGAGGAGTCGCCTTGATGACATCCTTAGATGGTTCAACAATTGCTGGCTGCTTGTCCATATGTGATTATACAAGTACTAGCTATCTACGAACGAAAAGCTGCATCGGGATGAATTGCTGCCAGACCACCATTACTCCATATCTCAGGTCCTTCAGTACTCGTTTTGGAGCATTATTATTAAATGCTGACAGACAGACATGCAAGTATGCCTTCCTTGTAGAGCATGACTGGTTTACATCAAACTCAACAAATGTTTCTGCCATTTATGAAATGGACTACGTTCCTATGGTGCTGGAATGGCACGTATTTGGTTTGAATTATACCAAGTCAGATATATACGGAACAAATAATTGGAGAGATGATAAAAGTACGGAATGCAGCAGCAGCCAATGTTTCTGCTCAAAGGGCCACCATGGAAACCCTTATCTTCTTCATGGATGTCAAGGTAAACTTCTAGCTACCATTGTCCAACCTTCAAAAGTCTTTATTTCTTTTTCATGAATTTTTTCCTTTTTTACTGATTTCTTAATACTTTCTCCACTCTATAATTTCTCATGGCAACCTTTTGCATGGCAAAATGATGAGTGGAATTGTATAAAAATAACTCATTCATTTTTTATTATATTTTCTTATCATCTGCCAAAACTTTTACCTTCCATTTGTCAATTAAAAATCAGACATCAATGAATGCGACGATCCCGGTAGATGTGGTTCCGGCATTTGCGTCAATTATCCTGGGGGGTTTAAGTGTCAATTGCCTGATCAACGATCATCACGAGTTACTCTAGCCATTATAGGTATGCCCCTGCACTAATCCTTTGATTATTGATGACTAAATTGAAAAAAATACATATATATATATATATAGAGAGAGAGAGAGAGAGAGAGAGAGAGAGAGAGTTGTTCTCTTTTCTAACGTCCGGACTACTTGTTTTTTTGCCTTCTTTCTGCTAATACTTAAAAGTCAAACTAAAAAGTCAAACATCATCTCTAGATTGGGCTTTTCCTTCATTGGTGGCCTGTAGAGAGAATTTGGAGGGTGTTATGTGCTTCAGTGCCTTTTTTTCAATGATAATAATATTGAAAAGAAGAGCGATACACAAAACAAAAAGTAAATGGCTTCCTTTCCACTGCCGGCGTCCCCACTAAGAGTATATATATTTTGAACTATTCTCTAGTGCGGACGTCCGAATACTTCTTAATGTCTGAACTCGTTTTGTTTTTTTACATGATTAGAATAAATTCATTCATCCAATGGAAAGGAAACAATTTCCATTTTGTTTTGTGCATCTCTCTTCTTTTCAATATTATTATCGTTTAACAAAAAGGCACTGAAATACATAAACAGCCTCCAAGTTCTCTCTACAGGCCACCAATGAAGAAAAAGCCCAATCTGGAGGTCATTTTTGACTTTTTAGTAGCGGCAGAGCATGATTTCTATTCTACAATACCAAGAAAAGTAGTCCCTTATATATATTGTGCATAAAGCAGGAAAAAAAAAAAAAGTAGTCCGGAGGTTAGAAACAATAAGGACGTTCGTATTAGAGAATATATATATATATATATATATATATATGAAACAACATCCTCTTGACCGAGTTATATATCCTTTCTTGTTTCATTGAACTATACAGTTCCCAGCAGTGTTCTTGGGCTGTTGTTTCTGCTAACTGGCATCTGGTGGGCGCACAAAGTCATAAAGAAAAGGAAAGATATGAAACGCAAAGAGAAGTTCTTTAGACAAAATGGTGGTTTAGTGTTGGAGCAACAATTATCTTCCGGTGAACTCAATGTTGAGAAGGTTAAGTTGTTCAATTGCAAGGAGCTAGAGAAAGCCACGGACCATTTTAATGCAGACAGAGTTATTGGTCAGGGAGGCCAAGGTACAGTTTATAAAGGAATGTTGGCGGATGGAAGAATTGTTGCTGTCAAGAAGTCCAAAATAGTTGAGGGAGGTGAAGTTGGACAGTTCATTAATGAAATTGTCATTCTCTCACAAATTTCCCACAGGAATGTGGTTAAGCTATTGGGTTGTTGTTTAGAGACCGAAGTTCCCCTCTTGGTTTATGAATTCATACCCAATGGAACACTTTTTCAATATATTCATCACCAGAATGAGGAGTTCCCTCTTACATGGGAAACGAGATTAAGAGTTTCAATCGAAGTTGCAGGAGCACTTTCCTACTTACATTCTGCAGCTTCCTTTCCAATTTACCACCGGGACGTCAAGTCTTCTAACATACTCTTGGATGAAAAATACAGAGCCAAAGTAGCAGACTTTGGGACTTCAAGGTCAATTTCCATTGACCAAACGCACCTTACAACACTAGTACGTGGAACATTTGGTTATCTGGACCCAGAATACTTCCAATCTAGCCAATTTACAGAGAAGAGTGATGTTTATAGCTTTGGAGTCGTCCTTGCTGAGCTCTTGACCGGACAAAAACCAGTTTCGTTCATGAGGTCACCAGAAAGCAGAAGCCTAGCAACTTATTTCCTTCTGTCCATGGAGGATAATAATTTGTTTGCTATTCTTGATGCTCAAGTTATGAAGGATGGTGGAAAAGACCAGATTGTGGCCGTTGCTAATCTTACAAAAGCATGCTTGAATTTGAATGGAAGAAAGCGTCCTACTATGAAAGAAGTGGCAGTAGAGTTGGAGGGAATTCAATTGTCAGTTAAAGCTTCTGGTGTCCAACAAAATTTTGCAGAGGTGGAATATGATCAAAGCCAAATAACCGAGCCGTGGTATGTCTCTTCTTTATCAACCGGTTCTTGTATGGATAGTGGCACAAGCTCTTCTTTTTTTGAGAGCAAAAGCGATTCCATTTATATTCCAATAATCCATACAAAAAGACAAGCATGAACACAATGGCCTATTAAAACCTTTCTAAGAAAACTACACGGAAGAAACCCCAAGGGAGAAAAGAGCACCACCAATGTCTTTCAAGTTACTTGTGAAGAAAATATTTCTTGTAATATTTTATGTCCTGGACTTGGAATCCTTTATACTATTACCTTATGCAATGCAATTTCCATCTACATGTCATCTTTGAGCTTAGATCCATAAAATTCATTTTTAATCACCTGCAAACCTTTCCTTTATTTTTCTATTTAAAATACCCAATGTTTTCAAATAAAACCCGATGACTTGGATCCAAGTAAGCAAGTTATCTAATCTAGCTTAAAATCTGATTTATTATATTTTTCGGATTCCAAAACTACCCCTATTTACAAGTTAACGTGTTATGTGGGGGTGTAATTAATGACACATGTTGAATTTGAAAAGATCTTTCAAATGGTTGTAATGGATGTAGGAATTAATTTAGAATCTTTCACCATTAAAGCCCTTGAACGAAGGAGAGTCTTCAAACTCGAAAGGAAGCTTTTACCCCTCATTTTGACAGACAAATTGACCGAGTTGGATGACAGGACCTAATTGCAACTGTTTGTCCAGTTAAAGGAAGTAATTCAAGGAAGTAATTGGCACGAAAAAAAGTCACGGACCCAATTGCAACTGGGGGCCAAGTTCAGGGACGTCTACTGTAGATAACCCTTTTTTTTTTTTTTTTATCTCCTTCTTTTGTTATCGTATTTTCTTTTCATGCAGGAGATTTTGAACTTTGGCAGGTTTAAAGAGCTTCAAGGTATATGGCTTAAAAGTTAAAATAGTCCACGTTGGCCAATTTTATCCTTGTATTTTTAATTTGGCCAATTTGGTCCCCTTGTTTAAGATCGGTAGCCAATGTGGTTCATTCCGTTTAAATTGCTGTTAAGTAAATATAAATGATATTTTGTTTCTTTTTCTTTTTTGTTGAAAACCTATAAACTTATTTGAAATTGATTTTAGAAATTGAATTAATTTAAAAATATATTGAAACTTCATGAAAACCAAAACATAACTTTAGGAAGAAAAGAAAAACAGGAATCAGGGAGAGGGGGAGGCTGCTCAACGATTTTTTTGGGGGGTGTGAAGTGGGGCGACGACCAGAGTGGGCTAGAGGATCTGGATGGCGTGGCTTCGGATGGGACAAATGGCCAGGGATGGTGGAGTTGGGGAAGATCTTGTTAGGACATGGTCGGGCAGTAGGGGTTGTTTGAGAGAGAGAGAGAGAGAGAGAGAGCTCAGGGGTGGGGAGGATTCATGTTCAGGAGGTGGATGTGGCTAGGGAAGTTGGTGCCTTTGGGTCTTGCTGCAGAAAGTAGCTCGGATAAAGAGAGGAGAGAGAAGAGAAAAGGGTGGTAGGGGTGGCGGCTAGATTGGACGGTATTATCATCCCTTGATTTGAATTTCTTTTAGTTTTAGATCTTTTTTTTTTTTTTTAATTTTTAAATTTTTTAATTTTTTTTTGGGTAATAAGGGGACTAAAAGCCTATAATAACAAGAAATTTTTATATGTTTCGGGTACACCACGTGGTTGGTGTATCATCCAATAAACATAGGACATATGGAATTATTGTCTAACTTACTGCATTTCTTTTATAACATGTGGCGGGCAAGATTGCAAATATTCCATATGTCTTCCGTCTATTGGATGGTACACAAGCTACGTGGTGTACCTGGAATACTCAAAAACACCCATAACAACATATTAGATCTCATTTAATTATCTATTTTTAAATTGAATTCAAATATATATATATATATATTATTAATACTTAAACAATGTTAACATTTTTTAACATAAATTTAACAGATTGGATCACATTGGCTAACGGCCCTAAACACAGAGATCAAATTATCCAAATTGAAAACGCATGAATTAAATTGGCCAATGTGATAAAACATATTAACTATTTTAGCATTTAAGCCTATATATATAAGCATACGTTTGATCTATAGCCGCCCCCTTATAGACAATGACATCTCTTTGTCTCACACCCTTCTGTTTTGAATTGAAATTCATATTAAAACTAGAATACTGCATAAACCAAACCAAATTTAAAAATTTCGAGTTCCACATGATGTGGAAATTTTATTCAACTGTAAATCTCATTGAATTTCAATAAATAAGAAACTACCAAGGTGGTGTGTGTAAATGGTGCCACTACACAAAGCCCCGTTTCCCTTTGTGTGCTCTTTAATACTATTGCTTGGATACTGCCATGCAATTTTATGGTATCAATTTGCATTATTGAAATTTGAAAGAAATTCTTGGTGCTCTAATGTTGATAAAGTACCCAAAAATAATAATAATTCAATATAGTACTGCTTTTCAAGTCCACTTTAGTGAGATACCAATATATTTTGTAATAAATTAACAAAAAGCACCCAAAATTTTGTCGTGGTTAAGACTTTGAATTTGTCGTGGTTAATTCGCTTGGCTTGAAATATTTAATTACAACAGCTTGATATATGTTTTGTAGAATTTTCTTGACACAGAGAGAGAGAGAGAGAGAGAGAGAGAGAGAGTCCCAAAAATTTCAACTCCATTGCATAATTCGATAAGGATTTAATTGGCTTGAAATATAATTATACAAGCTTGACCCTATCTAGCTTTCCATGCATGTTATATACTCGAATCCATAACCTAGCTCAAGCATGGAGCATGAAACTAGCTCCTTGTGTGCGCTTTAGAGTAAATATAAGATTTGTCATTGCTAATTGCCATAGGTGATACCAAAATATGGCTAAGAAGAAGACTTCTTAATTGATCCAGTTCTGGTTTGTCAATGTCTCCATCCTCCTTTCCAATATAGGTACGTAAAACTCAATTCAATTATATTTTCACTACATATTAATATTCATATGCAAACTTAATTAATCACTTGCGCAAATTATGTACTATTTCTGTAGGAAAAATGAGGCCTAATTGCTTTTAATCACACAAATAAAAAAATAATCATGCATATCATGCTCAAAATAAAAGCACATACACAACGATAAATTCACATGATATGAGTTAGAAAAACCTGAAAAATTGAGTCGAGGCAAGTGTTAGACACTAACCTTAAGACGAATTACGCCCTACACAGGTACTTATATGGTTATTGACTCTCGCATACAATGACTCCTCTCCTTATAAAAGAACTACAATTCACAAGGACTTTTTGAACCAGATTATGCAAGAAACTTTATCAAAGACTATGATCAGTGACTATACTAAGACTATGTATAGAAGAGGATATATGCAAAGACTAAACGAAAATCCATATAATTGACTGCAAGAGGACTACTATTTTTATAGATGCTAAAAAGCCCATTCCAAAGGGGTGTCTTCCAATCTGAAAAGTGAACCAATGTGTCCCTTAGATAAATAGATGCACTGATACCCTCTTCATAAAATCAACAAACCATTGTCCAATGGTCTCCATTAATTTCCATTCAAATAAGAAAATTAATATTAATTAATATTAAATTTCCAACAAAAACAACCTGTAAATTTGTTTGGTAATTATATATATAGGGAGCTTCCATTGAGGGATTCCTCAAATAAACTTCTTTGAGGGACCTTACAGAGAATTGGATGTTGAAACGGTTTTCGATTTGTCTAATATTTTGCAAGAATGATCTATTGAATGTAGACTTAAAAAATAGATGGTTTGGATCGTTTAAAAAAAAATCATAGAGTATCCTAAAGGGTGTCCTTAAAATTAAATTATTTGAGGGATCCCTTAATAGAAGGGGACTGATATATATATATATATATATATAATATGTTTTGTGTTTGTTTATTAACAGCAATGGCAATGAATTGTGGGACTGAAACTGAACGATGCAGTAATCTGCGCATAAGCTTAGTCTGGCAGGGCTCATGTATTAATTCTCGAAATTGTAGCGAGAAATGCAAGAACTTGGAGTCTGCACTTTGTGGACAGTTTTGAGGGTTTCGTTGGTCCAACATGCATGTGCTACCACAGCTGCTAAATGCAAGCAATCTAGAAATGGATGATTTCAAATTAACCTTATCATATGTAAGAATTTTGTGAAAAAACAACAAAATTTGAATTATGATCACAAGTAGTTGTCGTATTTTATGTTGATGATCTGGATTTTCCAAAGGGTTTGTCAAATAAAGATGCTGGAAGTTTAGTTGCTTTTATTGCGCTGGAATTTTTTAAAAACGAGAAAAAAAAACTCAACAGGATGATGTATATTATGATGAGCTTATGGAAATGAAGACCAAAAACAAAGAATTGGAAATAGAGATTGAAGAACTACATCATGAAAATTATGATTTTCATGTTAAACTATATAGTGTATCACACGTAAATAAAAAGTCTCAGGGCCCGTTTGGTTCATGGGAAATCAATTGTTTTTCCATGTTTGGTAAGTCCATACATGGGAAATCGTTGTCTGGCCATGGGAAGAAGGGGGAAAAATGAAGTCATCCTCAACTTGGGTTTTGTTTTCCCTCCTGATGGGAAAGTTTGGGAAAATAAGCCAATATTAAATTAACATTTTTCATGACCATTTTGTCCCCATTAACAATTTAAAGTTACAATATATCATTAAATTCATTCTTTTTTTATTTGATTTAATATGGGTATAATTGAAAATTTATGCAAACTTTGTTTTCCATTCCCATTCAAAACAAACATGGAAAAGGAAATAAAGTGATATCTCTCAGTTATTTTTCCAGCATTACCAACGTGGGAAATGAATCTTCTATTTTCCATCCCTTGGGAAATGACATAGGAAATAATTTTCCCTCAAATTCGTTTCGTGATCCAAACGGGGCCTCCGTGTATATAGTATCTATCATCTTCCATCTCCATTCTCCACCGATGATATCATCAAATCCCTATAGTTTTTCTTTATTCTCATATATACTATTATTATTAGAAGCTCTATATGGCCTTTCTGGCCCATACATCTCCACGAGAAATTATACAATACTACTGTAGTACCAGCAGCTGGTATTGCTAATTGGTACTACGGTCCAATAAAATTCGGACATGTGTACAACACATCAGCAACCAACTTAATGTACTGCCGTTAACATCCTGTAACCACTGGAAAGTAAAAACGCCCGTTAACCACCATTGTTGCGAACGAGAAATACTCGACACTACTACTTTCTCTTGGGCAACCCCACCTGAGAGTGACGACGTCCCTATGGTGGCTTTAACCGATGCCCAAACTTGTCGTTGCCCATCAAAGACTCACCACCAAAAGAAAAAGAAAGAACCATCGCAGACTTGGGAGTTTATCAAGTCGCTTGCCCTATTCCTTATCGATTTTGGGCCTCAATTCAAAAGGTTAGGATAGGTTCCATCGGCCTCCGCCATCATCTCCGATAAGCTCTCACTAATTTTTTTTTTCCATATTCTCCCATGAGTGGTGGCTGAGAAATTAAAAAACAACAGTGGTGTTGGCTACAATTATATCTTGCGATTGCATATTTACCATGAAAATTGACGGCTTGTTGGTGGTGAGGTACCCAACCAACCCCTTGTGCCTCTCACTGGCCATGAATCAGTGCCTGAAGCTTTTTTATTTGGGGTTATGACCCAAAGTCAAATAATAAAATTGCACACAAATTTGTCAATCTAAAACTGAAGCACTGAAGCAATTATGATCTAAAGCCACCGTCGGATGACTTCAAGCTTTTGGCAAGGCCGTCACAGAGTCTGAAGGTTGGTAATTAATCTCTCTGGTTTTTTTTTTTTTGGGGTCTGATAACCTCTGTTTGGTTAACGTTGATCCTGCTAATGACGGTTTTGTTGATGTGTATAAGTTGTACAGATATCCGAATTTTATTGGACCGTAGTATCAATTAGCAATGCCAGTTGGTGCTACAGTAGTATTGTATAATTTCTCCATCTCCACAACTACACGTACTTATATATTAATCTAATAATATTTCTTCTTGTTCTCAATATCCGGCGTGCATAAAAATGTTTTGATTCTAATAGCCTCCAAGTGGATTTGATTCTAATTCTAGGTAAACCCCAAATGTCTAGTTGATGTATTTTAATTAGCCCGAGCTGGCCAGAGGTGCATAAATGCTGCCCAGGTAGAAACTGTAGTTTCCGTAGGTGTCAAATGGTGCCAAGTTAAGTTTGTAAATATTAAAATTTCTTAGTAATTTCTAATTAGTGCCTAAAGTGTAGGCCTATCAGATTAGGAGCATTTAGAGTAAAATACATTTAAAATAAGAATGTGGAGAAGAGAGAGAGGTTAAAATAGAAAATTTGACAGATGGTGAGGGACATATAGGAAGGTTGAAGAGTGGACGTCCCCACATTGTTAATAGAACATATGATAAGCATGAGCACCCATTTGATCGAAATGTCCTTTGGACTGATGCCCGAGTTTCATTTTGGTCTTTCAATTACATTATTCAAGTTATTAGTCCTTCAACTCTCTGGTTAGCGTCAAATTGCTTCCACCTTCAAATTCCGTCAATGTTGTGTCAATTTGAGGGCTACAACAGTCAATTTTGCAACTAAAAATTTATACAAATATGGGATGAACAAATGAGAACATAAGTACTTTCTTACATGTAAAGAAGTTGCCAACCCTTAAAAGTTGTTGATGGTTATAATGGCGGTCCCTTTATTTTTCTTCCTTCACAACCCTTAAACGTATTCTAGGGTTATAATGGCTGGCTCCTTGTAATCATAAATATTGTAAGATCAATTCAGTCTTGTGTGCTCTAAATAAAATAACTTTATCATATTGCTGCCTTGCATATAGGTGATGAAAGATTGCCAAGATTTCACATTTGAACCACTCCTTTCTCATCTTGAATGCCATCCTCTTCACCAATATGGGTGCGTATATAAGTAATCAATTTAATTAAAATAGTTTCATTACATCATTTGTAGATAATCAATTATAATTACTAGCATATACTAATTAAAAGACTCCTAATATTCATTAATAATCATCATCCTCCTTATAAAGGTGGACATTTTTGGAAATGTTGTTATATGTTTTCTAGCTAGCATAGAGATTACATCTGGTTATGTACTATTTAGATTTTTCCATTGATGTATGCAGCTGTTCAAGCATATATTCCTACAAAAACGTACATATGTAACTATACGGCTCGTGATATTTTTCGTATACATTTTTGTTTAATACAATGTATTTTTCTGTGTATTTAGCAATGACAGAAAGGTGTGAGAAAGAAGCAAAGCGTGAAGGATGCAACTGCTCACGACTAAGCATTCATGTTGAAATTCAGGAAAATGTAGCCACATATGCAAGAATTTGGTGGCCGCAATATGTGGGCAATGTGAGATGTTACCCAGTCCTAAATTCTTCTGCTACCATAGATGTTGAATGCAAACAATGCACAGATATTTCATACATGACTATTATTAATTTGTATTAAAAATGCTACATTAATTTGCTTCCTAAGGAATTTTCTTTGTACAATTAATTTCAATTTTTAGTACCCTATATTATATAGGTAGGAGAAAAACTTTCATGTAAAAAAGATGTACAAGTCAACATTCCACGTAAATATCCTTATGCTTTTGTATTGGGGATGTGAAAGTGCTTCAATCCCATCCACAGTTACACCAACATGCAAAAATAGTTCTATGTAACAAATTTCCACACAAGGTGCCCAATCTTCTTGTTTAAGTAATTTTTCACAAATGGTTCATGGGGTTTACGAAGTTATCACGTTTTGTCTTTATTAAGATTTTTTTATGACATGGCTAGTCACGATGACTTTATGCAATGGCAAACGCAACACAGGATTGTGACCTCATAGGGTCATAGTGTAAGTCTTGAAATTTTGTTAAGAAGACAATAATATTTAAAAAAAAACATAAAAATAGTACTTTCATTCATAATTTATGGCAAAACTAACAATACAAACTATATTTTATAAAATGGAATATTTTATATATCTATGAAAAAAGGACTAAGAGCATAAACACATATAAGTGGAAGAAGAGAACTTTACTAGGTTAACATAAAACACATAAAAAGAATATCTGAAGAAATATTTCTCAATACGTATACATACTTCATGTAAACAAATGTGTAGAATGAAATAGAATCACATTTAAGTGGAAAATCATTGTGCTCTTGGTGCTAAACATTTTATCTAGGGAAATAGAATCACGTTTAAGTATGTCATGGCCCAAGAAACTCTTTGGTTTATCATCCCATAAAAAACTGATGCTACTAATTCACGTGTTATAACATAGGTAAAAACTGAGTTATGTTTTAAAATTCATATTAATAAACAAAAAACATGTTATAACATAAGATTTAGTTGGTGGTGTGTCTAGCCGTCACCTAGAACAATCCCAACCTATAACACGGTATCTTCTTGTATATGTTTGTTATACTGTTATGTATTTGTATATGTATATTATTTCAAATACTTTATGTTTTGATATGTACCCACATGTATTGTGGCGGACTTATTAAGGCACAAGGAGGTAGTTCAAATTGCGCCCTTGCTCAGCTAGTGGTGATGCACTCTAGATGTACAGATTACCTTATTTCCATTTTCAACATTTAAGTAAATGTCTTTGTCCTTTGACTTTAATTTATTTTTATATTACTCCATTTACTTAAGTTTACAATGTAAATAAGGAAGTACCCCCTATTTGAATTCAAATAAAAATACTAGAAAATCAAATTCTCACCAAGTCAAAATATGAAAAATCGGTTTTAGTGTAAAATACGATTTAAGCTAAAAATTATGGCTCATTAAGTCAATATATACTTCATACTAAAATCTCATAAAGTCAAGTTTTCTTATTTCATGTGTAAGAAATAAAAGCCGCCAAAAATTATTTTGAGAAAATGATTATTCAAAAAAACCATTTTTCATACTTGCCTATTCAACTATTGACATATTTACAAGTGGATAACTGGTATTTGCAATGATATTTGTTTTCAAACCTAAATTTAGAATTTGAATTCCTAAATGAAAAGAGTGCTGCTAAACGAACCTTAAAATTAACTGAGTACACCCTATGATTTAAGTACACCTTATTATTTAAATCAATATGTAAAATTAACTAAGTACACCCTATTTAACTACCAAAATACCTCTAGTACATCCTAATACTCTCTATCATAGAACACCTTAATACCAATCCTAAACCAAGTTTCTCTTTTTACATGAATTCGTGCTTTTTCAGATTTTGAATTTGCATCAAAATCTTTAATTTCGTAAACTGATGTGAGAATATTGCGGAAGACATTGTGTGATTTATCAAACTTGCAAACCTTGTTGATCAACGATTGCATGCAAATTAGAAAACTAGTGAACTTAAGACATATTCACCTTGATTATTGTTTTAATCTAGAAAGTTTGCCGAGGGGAATTGCTAAGCTAACTTCTCTTAACACTCGATATGCTCGTTGTATCATGTGATGATGAGGACGAAGCATTTAAGCTGGGAGATTTGAAAATTTTGAACCTCAAAGGGTATCTTCATATTTGTAGGTGTGGTGGAAACCTACAAAATGTGAATGCGGCTGAGAAAGCAGAACTCATTACTGCAGGGAACCTTGTCGATTTGAATCTAGATTTTGATTGGAGTGAAGAGAGGACACTTGAAGATAAAATTATACTTGAAGCTTTACAACCACATCCGAATTTGGAATCTTTAGAGATTCGAAAATATTGAGGCACCACCGTATCTCCAGATTGAATGTTGCTTTGCTTCACCTAGTGACTGAATGTTGAATGAACATTCAACGACACCTCATTTGCGTCTCTGCCATTGCTCGCTGCCATTGTTCATAGTGAGCACTAAGCAATACGAAAACTTCTTATTAGGATTGAATATTGTGAGTAATGTGTACTTATTAAAATTATATTTGTTTCACAATTCAATATATCTTTTTTGGTCATTTTATATGATGATAAATTAGTAGTTCAATAAATAGTTTAGTAGTATGTTGTACTCAGTTAATTTTAAAGTTGGTTTAGCAACACTCATATAAAAATTATTACTTGGGAAATTATTAATGTCTTAATGGATTAAGCATGTCATTTAGCCAAATCAGTGAATCGCTTGAGAAAATGTTTGTCAACCATTTTTATTATCTTTAAAAAAAATTAAGATACAGAAATAAATGAATTTGCTTTCAACTTTGTCAAACAGATTTGACCAAAAATAGAAAAAAAAATATTCGAAAAGATTTAAATTACTACAGCAGACAATTGTTATAATAAACTGGATACTCAGGACAACTGACCAAAAAAAAAAAAAACCTGGATACTCGGGACTCATCCGCAGAATTACAAGCAGCCATTTTTAGTGTTAAAACTCGTTAAATAACCCACTGAAAACCAGAACCCAGTGTCAAATATTCACAACCAGAACCAATCTAGTGCAATCAGCTCACTGGAAAATACTGGGGTGTCACTCCTTTAAAGTGATTCCAGGCACACACCAGAAAATAGAGCACTACCATCATGGTACGTTCAAAATTACGGCAATGCCAATACAAGTTTAAGTATTTTGACACTCGATTTGTATACATAAGACATATGCCGTACCCGAACTAAAATGATACCTCAGCCTTTCTTCAAGAAGAGATGTAATATATTAGAAAGCTTCAGTTTTCTGACTGCCCAAAATATCTACCTGAAATTGTGGCAAGAATATTCAACATTACTACCTCATCGTCGAGTACATACTTTGCAGCTCGCAAAGCGGCGCACCTTCTTAGCAGACTCCTAAGGGAAGCACTAGTATCGGCATCTAGTGGAGTATCAACTACAGCACACAGAGAAAATAGCCAGAGACAGTCATTCCTTGACAGAGTGCTCATGGCCTCTATCGCGTTTATGCGTTTTCTCAACATCGACACTCGAGCTACAGAGTCCATTCGTAAGATCACCGACACCAAAGGGGAGTCGCTGGAACTTTGGCTCACATGAGACTTAGGACTGAAGGTCTCAGCAGGCAGAGAGGCATTACTGCCTTCAGTAGTCGACAAGGAAAGCTGATCAATGGAGCTCCCGAGGATGCAACAGTCATGAGGCCAGTGGATGTCAATTTCCTTGGATTTAACATTAACAAATTTTTCAAAAACAATACTCCCAGGTAGCTGATGGGAGTCATGAAGAAGATTTTTTGATTGGGGATCTTGAGACGTGCTTGCATTATAACCCTCAAAACGAGACACAGCCTGAGATTAAGATCAGAGTAAAGTCAGAAAATGTAGTCAACTCTCCTTTTATCAAATGTATTACCTTGCCGCCTTAAGATCCCTAGTTTATTGAAGTGTTCTATATAATAGGAAAAACGGCACTTAATGTTGGAAAAGAATATTGAAAAAACAAAAGATTGCAAATATGGCTACCTTTCTTCCAGCTTTATAATGGGTTTAGGTCCTATGTTCATATTAATACCCTAAACCCTAAGCCATTTACCTTAAGTACACTCAAGAAGAAACACATGACTGATAAATAAAAATTGTCCTGACTAACAAAATCCAGAGACCTCAATAAAATGCATTCTCTACCCTCCACATTCTTAATGACTTTAGTTTCCCCCAACTGTCTATGGCGAAACTAGAAACATCATGTGCAGCAAAAAGATTTTTCAAAGGTAGGGAAGGGGGAAAAATATTTCCATGCAAAAGGCTTAACCACTGTGGTAAAAAATAAGGCACAAAGAGATACAGGATTCTGGCGTCAAGAGAAGCACCAAGAGAAGCAGAGCTGACCACCTTCTTAACCAAATTTCATGTTTACCATGCGAATAATAATTCTCCTATAGGAAGAAGAGCACGAAGAATAATCAGGATGAGAACATACCAGCCTTAGCTCTGAAAATTCAGCAAGAAAAGCATCCTCCCACTGTTTCAGTGGCAGCAATTGTTCTGGACACTTGGCAATCTCAGGAATCTTGGGCATATAATCACTCTGCTCTATGTTAAATTTACTTCTATCAAGCTTGGCTACTCTCACTTTTGGAATTCGAGCAGCTTCCCACCTAAAAGATAAATACGGTTAGAACAATGCTATATCAACTTCAAACTTACTCAGGATATTACTGAAAGACTACCTAAGCCACTCCCTCATACATTGTTCTAAGGCAAATGAGAACTAGCAAAAAACTTCAAGCTACAGACAACTTTTCAAGAATAGAAAATCATTAAGGTTTGGAGAGAGAGAGAGAGAGAATTTCATATATGATTTAGCCAGATGAGAACAAAATTAGAGAACTGGATCTGATGGATGAATTCCCCAATCTTTTACTCTCTCTAACAGTGTGCTCCTCATAAACCAGGACAGATATTGGCATCATAACATACAGCTTTATCTAATTGATGGGCAAAATGTGTCAACATATTAGGTCCTATCTCCTAGGTTCCTATTAATACCTAAGATAGTCTTATCTCTTGAATATTAATGAGAACAAAAATAATAATCAATAATTAACATCAGGACAGTTAAGAACTCCTCTGGGTTTCATTACTTGGTTAAACACAAAGCTCAGTGGTTTCATCTGCATCAAGTGATCTTTCAAATGGGTCAATGTTTCAGTTTATAGAGACTTCTCTATGGTTTAATTGTCGCTTCAATGAATTTGCTCAACAAATAGACTCAATGTATGCCATCTTAACTTTGACCATTACACAATTCACGACAGCTGGCAGTTCATAAATTTTCTGAACAAGCTTTTAGTGGGGCACATCACCAACTAAAGTTCAGTTGGCAATCAGTAATAAAAGATGTACACCATTTTCAAATGCTTTAGCCAATAGGTGATACTGACTTATACATTTAATCCCCCCTTAGCAGTCCAAATAATCTGCCTTTGTTTAAGGTCATGAATTACTTCCACTTTTGTTCTTAATGTTTTGCTAAGATCTCTTCTGGTTCAACCCCTTCCCATTCACATGGTGGCTTTCTCACTTTGATAAAAGTATTCATTCCTTCACAACCATATTTAAATTACTTTTTTATAGGATTGCACAGGTAATAAGGGTAACCATACAACACCAAGAAAACAATGTAAAATACATGTTTATACTGCTTTGATTATTGTCATATAGACAGTATGCTATAGAAATAATTATTGACTTCTAGTACACTATCTCATGCATGCAAGCACGAGTGCACACACAAGGCACTCACACCCTCTCTTTCTCAACCACACAGACATGCATAAGATGGAGACCAATCGTGAGATCTGTGCAACTCTCAAGATTACCTTTATCTCTTTGACATATATATTAGACTATATATGTGCCAGATATATTGGTTGCGAAGCAACAGCCTCAATTTCCACCTGGAGCCTCATTTCAAATGATAATGATCATATCAACCAAAAATAAGATACGTGCATCTGGGAGACAGCCTTCTAGACCTTATCTTTCACTAAAATGCATATCTCTATGAGATATTATATATTGACTCAACAGAACATGCAGCTTTTTCTCTTCGAATGCATGTGATATCCCACATTTTGTGGTGGCCAGAAAGCTAGACACACCAGAAATTTCGCTATTACAAGTCAGCTCTGTAAAAAGAGCAACCAATACACCCAAGACAAATTTCTGACAAGTACTGTAGCCAAGCCTACCAACCACTTATCTCCTCTATCCTCTTTTTCTACAATCTCAGATTATCTCAAGCCTGGTGCATCTTGTCAATCAATAATCCAAATAACAAACTAATGTAGGCATTAATGCATTATTGATCCATTCCATATTGTGCTTTAAATTCCAGCAAGCGTTCTGCTCACAAGCATTGCAAGATGGGCATGGCTACTCCTACAAGAAGTAAGCAATATTTACAAACATTCCTTGAGGCTTCCATCCAACTCTCCCAAGAAAACTCAAGAGACCCCCCATAAATACATGAGTTGCTAGCCTGATTCCCCAAATGTTACACTGATTGCCAAATGGCATGAAAACCCAATTTAGCCTAGTCCAAGAAGCTTTTTTTTCCCTTGGCCAATATCTAAAGATGCATTTTAGGACTTAAATTCTCAGATATAAAGTTGTCATTCCTTCTCATGCAGTCGTATACGAATTAGTTTCTACATTCTACTCAATCTTACAACTAGTGTATTTCAAAAATTCTTGCTCACACCCCACAGAACATTACCTTTCAAAAATGTAAAAGTAAAATTACATAAATAAATGTACCATAAGTAGTGACAAGAAAAAAGTAAACCTCAGCCTTCCACCCAAACTTAGAAGCTCATTACAGTGATCTCTAGCTCTTAAGTGGCCCCATGGCCCTAAAATGGCCGTTGACTATTCTTGCACATCAAGGTCAAATACCTCAACCAAGAGCGACATAATGGATAGACAAGTCATTGCAAAATAACTGATGCAGAATTCAAAATCAGGCAAAATTACCAAGTTCCCCATCATATCCTTATGTAATCTTAAACCGGAAGATAGTAGTTGCAGGGATTTGAAGCTTTTCTACAACTATTGTTATCTTAAATTTGTCGATGTTGTAATACCATGATAATCTTTTATTAGTGTACAACTGTTGTAATCTTAAGCTTTTTCTACATGGTGCAGAAGAGGAAAATTTACTGTCATCTTTGTCCTAATGGTGTGTACTAATGTGCAAAAGAGATGCTGAATGTCTGAACCATTTAACGCTCCATTGTCCAGTTGTGCATCATTGACGATAAGGGTGTTTAGGGAGTCCAGATTGAGTTCGTGAATATCAGAATCTTGATGCATTACATTGTGAGTAGACTAAGTTTTATGGAGAGGAAAAGTGCTAGGAAGATGTGATGTGCTGACAATGTTTTGGGTTGTTTTGGATAGAGAGAAATGGGAGAATTCTTTAGGCTGCTAAGGGGAAGGATATTGATCATTTGTGGAACAGCGTTCATTTCTGGAAATGCTTATGTGTTCAGTTTCCTCACATTTGAAGGATTGGTCCTTTCATGCTGTTTTTGTTTTTCAAATTGGAGCAGTGTTGTATATTAGTTTGTTCTTTTGTTCTGTTTTCATTGGTTTTCTGTTTTGTTCTTTAGTTGGGTGTAGTTTATGGAACACCTTGCCCCGTGTTGTGATCTCCTTTTCTTTTCAATGAAAATCTATGTTTCGCATAAATAAAAAAATTTAAAATTTTAAAATCTTAAGCTTTTCTAAGATGTGGGTCAACAGTCCTTTTATGTTCTAAAATATACAGAAAAAATTATAATGAATATGGCATTAGCCCTGAAAGATGTAATCCCTTACGCCAAGGATGTACAGACCATGAGATGAAACAACGACAAATTCAACTTTCACACATCAATGAAGAACGACGCAGAGAAGAAGGAATAAATAAATAGATAAACCATAATGAGTAAATCAATATGATGCAGGACAAGCAAAAATGATAAGCAGAAAAAACTCTTGTTTGAGTGAATAAGTCCTTGTGGTTGATGCAAATTGTTGGCAGTTAAAGAAAGGAATTAAGGAAGCGTTGAAATGATACAACTACTATCATGACATCAATATGGTTCTAGCAATCAATCCTAGAGGCCTTAGGCATCATACCTAAGGTTAGGTTGCATCACACAATCCTAGGGAGAAGCATATGCTTGCTGGAAATTCTCTAAATTCATTCATGTCTCAAAAGAAGGTTTCAAAAGCATTATGTAGAGCAAGGAATCTGATCCTTGCTATAAAAGAAGGAATTTCAAAAGAAGGTTTCTACTAGGCTGGCGTTAAAATGTAACTCATGACTTCCAGCCATACAGCAAGGAATCTGATCCTCTGATTTTGCATCTTTTGCATACCAAGAAAACTCCCCGTGTCACAATAATGTAGGATCTACTTCAGTAATTAAGAAATTTGTTCCGACAATAGTCATGGTTATAACAACTGGTCATCCCACGCAACCAATCACCCTCGAGAACCAACATTTAACCCATGGCCTATATACCATGAAGAAGGCCACCATGTTATAGCCTACATACTGCATGCAGTTAGCATTATCAATCAAATACTGAGGGGAAGGGGATGGTATAGACAAGACCAAATAATTATACCTGACACGCCTAAGATATTCAAGTCCATCTTCTGGTGAACCAGAATCAAAGTTGGGTTCTCCTTCAACCACAAAGGCAGGTCTCTGAATGCTAGCATAATCTTCATCACTGTCATCATCTTCGCTACACTCTTTTTCTGGAAATGGGTAGCCATGTTCATCAGTGGCACTGTAACTGCAAAAAGGGTCCAGGGGACTTGCATCTTGGGTTTGATTATTCACCAAGTCTTCTAATTCAATATCCACATTTTCTGAAAATGCTTCCCCTGAAAGTAATCACAAAAATCTTAGCAATATCACACAAATGTAGAAACAACAGATTTGATCTGAACCAAAAAAAAAAAAAAAAAAAGGTAATGTGTTTTTTAGTGAAATCCATAGAAGTAAAGGTAAACAGGTTAAAGAAACTCCTTTCATTCAAGTGCGCAGTCAACACAACTACAAATTACCTGGGAATATCATTTTTATTACTGTTCATCAACAGGAAGAATGTATATACCAACATCCTTATGACTAAAGTATGTTTCACAAACTAGAAACCAAAAGCAAGAATTTCCATGTACAAGGACTGTATACAAGTAGTACACAAGACAACCCTATCAAGGACCTAAGTACACAGAAGAAGAAACACATATCGAGAACGTTGGACATTAAGTCTTTTGCAGATTGTGTTAGGCCATTCTTCAATGCACAAAGATATTCATTTGATTCCATCTTCCCCTTGAAGCAACCACACCTGTGCACAACAGAAATTGAACCCATCAAATTGACACAATCAGAGCTAAGAACAACGAGAGAAAAGACATGTGAAGAGAATTCATAAATGTCCACAAATGGATTACAGGATTGGAAGAAAGGCTGTGAAACTGGTTAAAAGCTGAACTTCGGAAAGTAAAGGACTATGAGTGCAACAACGAACAGAAAGACAAAGATTTAAAATCTTATGCCCTTGATCTTTAAGAAATCGAGTTAATGTAGAATAAGAAACATAGGAGATGTACTTTGAGAAAATGATAGATTTCAAAATGACAACAGCCTAAAGTAAATGCAAAAGAAAAAAAGGAGAGATAAAATACTGTCACCAGATCCAAACAACCACAAAGCATTTTCAAATGCTGAAGAAAATAAGTCTAAATTAAGTGCTGAAAATCAAATAATCTGGAATTTTGAGTGTCAGAAATAGAATGGACAAAATACTGGACATGTCACATTATGAAAAGCCACAATGCATATACTTGAATGGCAATGCAGGCTTCCTTGTCAAAGTGATGTGGAGATAGAACAATAAGGTACCTGATAAACTACTTTAAATGAGGCAGTAGGCAACAAAGACGAGTGTTTTCATTAGCAAAGTAGAAAGAGTGAGTGAGGAAAATTCGTTTAGGATATCACTTATTTGAGTAATCAAAGAAACAATGACACCACGTATTTACTGGTTAGGGAATGCAAGAACGAAGACTAGCTACTTAAGGCTATAATAGAGGGGGAAGGGGGCAGGAACCAGATATGGTTCAGCAAAGATGATGCCTAAAGAAAAAGAAAATGTTGTTTGTGAAAAAGGTCCATTGGCAATTTATTGCCTCTGCACCCACTAAACTTGACCAAGACAAAACAGAACGGCTATTCGCCATTAAAGTAGGCGAGTTTGTTCAACCTCTATCATTACATTGACAAATCCGAAGCAAAGTAAGGGAATATCCAAACAACCTTTTAATGCTGACAATGACAACAGCCAAAACTATTATAGAGTCCTGGGCACAACCTGGGAGATTAAGTCATAAGCACTTTATCCTAACCAAATAAATGTCATTTAAGCAGTATTCTATCATGTTGTCTAGAGGTTTAAAGAACTGGTTCTGTAAAACTATTATGATGGACACTTTGTCACGGTGGTTCGCACACATTTAGAATGCTATGCTATAATAGAAGGATCTTTTCATTAGAAAGAATAATTGCATAAAAATTAATAATGCTACAAAAGCTAATTCTGAAATATTCTTCTATTTCATACATTAAGAATGCCATGCATTACAATAGAAGGAATTTAAAAAGAAAAAGATAGAGCAATTCTTTGACGACCAAGCTGGGAGCTCATTGAGTTCAAAATCACTAGCAGATATAAGGTGCCACAAATTATTTTACACACATCTCCAGACTAAAAACAATTCACTCATAGAAATTACAATTACTATCAGATATAAGTTGCAAGAAATTAATTTAAATACCGCTCTCCATACTAATAACAATTAACCCATAAAAATTACAATTACTAGAACATATAAG
The DNA here is from genome assembly GCF_029339155.1 of Prunus mume. Classification (NCBI taxonomy): domain Eukaryota; kingdom Viridiplantae; phylum Streptophyta; class Magnoliopsida; order Rosales; family Rosaceae; genus Prunus; species Prunus mume. The sequence goes on from NC_142699.1 coordinate 43,297,647, forward strand.
TTTCATACATCATATTTCATCATCCAACTGAGTTCTAATAAGATTTAGCCCACAAAATGTATAAAGAAAATAATAATAATAAAAAAGTGTACTTACCAAGAATACCAGGTGGCACTTCCATCTTCTCAAAGCGTTTGTGAGGTTCAAAGTTATTGTGGATGTTCTTCTGATGCTTAACACTTGCCAGATTTTCATACTCCTTGGCCACGACTGGCCCAAGTCCACGGTATATATCTTTCCACAGTTTCTTTTGTTCAACCACGTTCACATACCTCATGGCCTCCAACTCCATCCTCGAGTAAAAGATCTTGGCTCCTTTCCCTTTCTTTAAACTCACGCTATGAGCTTCAACCAGATTATTAGCCACTTTTTCCTTTCTTCCCGAGGTTCTTGCCTTTTTTTTCCCATTCATTTCTTTTTTTGCATTCTTGTTTCCATTCCCCTGTGCAACACATTTAGCCGGACCCAGAAAACCCAACTCCTTTCCACAGCCATTGCCAAGCAATGATATCATTGCAGTATCATCAATTACTTCAATCTTGAAAGAACTGAGAGACCCATCAGTACCACTTTGCACAAGGGTCTTTTCTGCAGGCACAAGAATGGCTTCAACTTCCTCCAGTAATTGCTTCTTTTTCAGTTCCAAGGAACTCTGAGATTCCGCTTCTTTTCCAACAAACACCACTTTGTTTTCAACAGAAGTAGACAGAGAAGCATCCACACCTTCCTTGCAGTCCAATTCAGTAACAGACTTCGTCTCTTGCATTAACTTTTCGATATCAGCAAAACCCACTTCACTTATCACAGAACCTTCACCTTTCTTGTCAACCAAATCCGAAACAACCCTTTCTTTCTCATCATCCGGGGTCTGTTCAGTCTCAGTTTTCACAAATTCGCTATCAGAAACAAGACCCATTTCACAAATTTCCATAAAATCTTGAGCAACTCCATCAGACACAGTTAAGCCAGAAATTAAACCGCAAGCTTCGGCCTTTCCACTCACATAATTGGGCATTTCTTGAATTTCTTCAAGATGGGTTTCAGAGACTTGGCCGTGAGGTGAAAGCTTGACCTTCTTAGAGGAATCGGAGACCGAACAAGGAGGACTCTTGTCGGTGAAATCTGAGTCTTGTTTCAGCGGAGAAACGATCTCAGACGAGTGGCTATCTTGTTCTGGAATTGCAGCAGATGGAGAGTTAGAGCGTTGTGTGAGAGTTTGGGTTTCTTGGATCTCTTTGATTGTTCGTTTGAAGCCGACGCATGTATCAGAATCCATATCCTCTGCCATAGGTTAGTGAGGGAGGGAGGGAGAGGTACAGACTGAGAAAGGGACTGAGAGAGAGAGAGAGAGAGAGAGAGAGAGAGAGACTGTAACTTGTGAAGGTTCGTTTCTGTGTAGCGGTGAAGTTTCAACTGAATCATATAGTTGTAGAGTATATGTCGAGATTATTTATTCACTTTTCTTTTGTTCATTTTTTTGTTCAAGAGTATGGATCGATCGAAAGGTTTTAGGGTTTATCGTAAAGTGCCTCTATAATTTTGAAAATTTTAACAGGGCTAAAGACAAAAGACACCCTGTTAGTTTAGGGTCATTCTCAAATTGGACCCAACAGTATAAATTTTATCAACTTACGCCCTGACGTTTTGAACATCGTCCAATTTCATCATTCTGTTAAGTTGAAAATCATACTCAATTCGTGCTTTTGATGTGGCACTCGTTGGACCCACCCTACTAGCGCTTTGACCATTCCGCTCATGCCAGGTGAAGTTCTACGATTTCGAAGAAGTGAGAAGAAATGAGTTGGGATTTCAGGGCTCCAAGCACTCCGCATCCCTCGTACGGTAAGTTGGTTTAAATTTTTGCGATTTGCAATATCTATGTTGAATAGGTTAGAGGTCGTATGGGTTATTCTGGTTTGAATGTTGTGTTTTATAGGGTTTAGTGGAATAGTGGGAGAAGTATGAAAGATTTTGTCGAATATAGATGGCCTTTTTGCAGATTTCGAATATAGGTGGTCCTTCAAGCTAAGCATGTGTTGGCAATGTCTGCCTTTAATAAGGTCAAAGTGTCTGCTTTTAATAAGGCAAAAGTGTTAGGTGGAAGGGTGTGAAAAGGGTTGTTTAATAAAAATTTGGCCTTTTGTATAATGGTCCTAAACTGAAAATAATTGAAAAGTGAGTTATGGTTTTTGTGTAATGTGCTTATACTTTGTTTGAATGCTGTGTTTTGTTTTATGTGTTATGTTTGGGACATGTAATATGTAGGTGATCCTGAATTGTTTCTATTCGAATGTATCATGGTGGTCAAATCTGTGGTAATTGTTATGCTTCTGGCAATGTAGCTTGGTTTGATTATTGTAACAAGGATAAAATGTCAATGACTGAGATAGACAATATGGTGAGGGAGTTAGGCTATGATGAGGTGATTAGTTACTGGTACAGTATCCCTATCTATAGCAATGGTGGCCTAACAAAGCTTAAGGAAGATCAAGATGTCATAGACATGCTTGTATTTGTACCAGAGACAAGGCTAATAGACATCTTCCTACATCATGGGGTTGATAGTAATGAGGGTTGGTTTTATAGTCAATCAGGATCAAATCTGTTTGTTGATGTAGAATCTGATATTGTGCCTAATTGAGGAGTTGTAATTGAGGAGCTTGATGACAATTATGGGGCTATTGTTCCTGTTGGTGGGAAATGCAAACAATGGAGGCAACAAAAAAAACAAGTGTGGTGATAAAAGAGCTCAATGAAGACCCACAGACCTGGAGGTGGGCCTCTCTAATCAGCTCGGCCTCAAACCCTTTTCTCCCGCCGCCGATCGGCGGGCGTGCCCTCTTGTGCCAATGCACCCTGGCGCGGCGTCTTCGTCTTTGACCGCGAGGAACCCATCTTCTTCAGGGAGCCCGGGCTGAAGCCGCCTCCTCGTCCGTCCGTCATCTCCTCCCTCCCGCAATCGCATAACACAACAAACACGGTTAGGGCACATTCGGTATACGCTACAATACACCAAACCGATGCATTACCGAACGACATCATTTACTTTGCCTCTCTTTTTCTTCTTCCTCCTCCTTCCTTCGGAGGTACTCAAGCTCGCTGATTAGACCTGCCTTGTACAAGTTCTTATAATCCAGTAGAGCCTTGTGAAAGCGACCTTCCTCGATATCCTTAACGAACGCGCAGTCACTTCTATCTCCCTCTTTGTAGCGATAGGCCGTTTCAAGGACACTGCAACACAAAAAACAACTTTCGGTTAGCTTCGGAACCCAAAAAATAAATAAATAAATAATAAAAATAATACTACTACCACACGGCATCCCATGGACCTACCGACTGTCTAGAAGGACGTAGGGATATGCCTCTCCACAATTACCCGGTGCGATTCCGGGCTCGGACACGGCACCGATGCCGGCACCAACTCTTACGAAGTCGGCACCCGACTATGAAGTGCCCTCCGCCTGCCACCAGCGGTTCATTACCGCACCCAAACTCCTTGATCGGCGCTCTTCGCCTCGTCACACTGCATGATGGGCGAATTGCTCATAGCTTCGGCTCTCCTTCACCGGCTATGCCGAACGCCGTGATCGCCCCAAGGAGTGTAATCCAAAGTTCAGATTAAACGCGCCGGCGTAACCAATCGCCGCCAAGATCTTCGCACCAATGCCTCAACGGCAACCGAAGCTCGTGCTTGAAGACATCCGTGAAGAAGACCACCTCCTGTTTGATCCTCGGTGACTCCAACGCCGGGATCCGCATCTTTACCGATTCCGGTATGTTGTACAGAGCCCTTATCTTTGCCACCACCGCCTCGGTCATGATGTTCGGCTCTAGGTGGTCCACCGAACACAAGGTCCTTTGGCTTCGCCATCGGTATCCTTTGTCGGCTGTTACCACCGTCCAAGACGCCCTCTCGAGATCGGCAAAGGTGACAGCTCCTTCGGCCTCTCCCATCCGATGCCCACTTGTCGATGGCCGAGCGCCATCAGCCCCCACTACTTCCCCACTACTTCTACACTCGAAGTGCTTCCCGAATCGGTAGACACCTCCGATACTTCCCTTTCGTGTCCTCGAAATCAGCACTATCCAGGGCTCGCGGTTGTGCTCTCCGAGGCCGTTTCTCCATCAAAAGATCTTGGGCTACGCCTATAGTCTGATTCGGTGTCTGACATCTACAAACAAAAGCAAAACGAAACTAAACAACATGCTCGAATCAAACCCCTATCCTAAAGCCCAAGAGCTGATGTTCATCTACGCTCATCTCAGTTCATCTAAGTTCTTATTTGTTCATGCAAGTATACAAGCATTTGATTCATACTGAGAGGGAAAAAACCAACATACCTTATTTCACACGGTGGTGGAAGCCGTCGGAAATCGCTCCGCCTTCGCGAATACTTGCCGGAAATCGCCTTACGCCGCCGCAATACCCTCGCCGGAAATCGCCTTTCACAAGCTCCGTTTGCTCTCCAAAACTCAAGTACCTCCCCCTACCGTCTCTTCCTCCTTTTTATAGGACGAGCCTCGCTTCGGGAACCGAAATGTCGCAACTCTTCGCCGCCTTGCCGACACGTGTCACCCATGCACAGGGGAGCCCAAGCGCCTACACTTCGATGTTTCGACTTCTCCATTCCTCTCCTTTTTGAGACAGCAACTTTCTTGGAGAACGGCAGGCACGCAAGGGTCTTGTTTTCACTCACCCTCGTGTCGAACAGCAGGCATGCACGGGTAGATTTTCAATCACCCCTCGTGCCGAACAAAAACACGCGGTCGATTTTCAATCACCTCTCGTGCCGGACGGTAGGCACGCAAGGGTCTTGTTTTCACTCACCCTTGTGCCGAACGGCAGCACTTACAGGTAGATTTTCAATCACCCCTCGTGCCGAGCAGCACGCACCGTCAATTTTCTATCACCTCGTGCGAACGGCGAGCAAGCAAGGGTTTTGTTTTCACTCACCCTCGTGCCGAATGGCGAGCACGCACCGTCGATTTTCAATCACCTCGTGCGAACGCAAGCACGCACGGGTCTTGTTTTCACTCACCCTCGTGCGAACGGCAGCACACACGGTAGATTTTCAATCACCCCTCGTGCGAACGCGTCGCACGCATGGGTCTTGTTTACACTCACCTCTCGTCAACGGCACTTCCTACCTCATCCTTTATGCGATGTTCACCCACCTTCGGCTCGCTGCCGCTCCCTTCCAATCTTCAAACCAACCCTTGGCTTGAGGACTTGGGGACTACATGATTACCATCGGCTTACAAATGGTGGCTGCTCGTTCCGGGTCGAATGCGAGCTCAGGGACACAAGCAAGTCTCTAACCAAGAAGTCCCTCCTCCATTGGAAACTTGGGGGACTACTGTTTGTACCATATCTGACCACCCACTCACGTCGTGACACGTGGAACGCTCTCAAGCCAGAGACCAGCTCAATTGAGCCATACCAAATGTTCTCTCGGCACTCAATACCGATTCAGGGGGTCGATAACGAAGTATCACTATCTCCTCCAACCTTCGGTATTGTCTACCGAGAGACCAACCGTCACGTCAATCCGATTCTAACATATTGCCTCAGAATTCCTGACAGAGCCTGTCAAAATCACGTGTCGACCTCTGAAGACACTCCCACGAGTCCCACATCAAAACTAAGTGCTAAGAGCATCCCAAATGCTCTCTATAAATAAAGCCTCTTCGCCCAGCCAAGTGGTAAGACTTTCTGACTTGATTAGTGCTTTAACTATCAATAGAATCGCTCTTAGTCACTAACTTTGGCATCGGAGTACCTTCGGCAGGTACCACACCGGTATCCCCTCCTAAATTCGGAACCATCAGCATACTTGTAAGTTAGCCTAAAATTTTATCTGTTCAGATTTAGTGCGAACACCAAATATATGGAAACATTGAAAAGCAATCCAAGTTGGCCAGTTAGCTCATTCATGGAGACGCTGGAGAAGGATTATAACACTGGAGTTTCTAGACAACAAGTTTATAGGGCAAAAGAGAGGGCATTGAGGCAGATTGAGGGAATATACGCAGAACAATACTCCAGAATTTGGGATTATTGTGAAGAGTTACGAAAGACCAATCCAGGAACAACAACCAAAGTTCAATGTGATTTCAATGAATAATTGGGTCATCCAGTTTTTCGAAGGTTATATGTATGCCTAGGTGCATGTAAAGCAGGGTTCATTGCTGGATGCAGACCCATTATTGGATTAGATGGCTGCTTCTTGAATGGTGTATATGGAGAGCACTTTTTAGCAGCAATTGGTATAGATGCTAATAATGAAACATGGTTGATTGTGTATGCAGTGGTTGAGTCTGAGTGCAAAGACTCATGGGTTTGGTTTCTGGAATTGCTGGTAAATGATGTAGAGATTGTTAACTAGTTTGGATACACTTTCATATCAGACAAGCAAAAAGGATTATTACCAGCTTTTGAGCAAGTTGTTCCTAATAATGAACATAGGTTTTGTGCAAGACATCTGTTCACCAACTTCATATTACAATTCAAAGGGAAAGCTTTGTCTAACAAATTCTGGGGCACTGCAAAAGCAACAATTGTTCCACAGTTTGCAAAACAGATGGAAGAGCTGAAAAACCTTGATAAGGGTGCTTATGCTTGGCTGACTAAACCAGAAAAACCTCCCAGGCATTAATCTTGATCACACTTCAGCACTCATGTGAAGTGTGATATTTTTTTAAACAGTATGTGTGAGTCCTTTCAACTTATTTATATTGGCATGCAAAGATAAGTCAATACTGACCATGCTTGAGATAGTTAGGTGTAAGTTGATGAGGAGGATATAAGGCAGAAGGGACAAAATGAAGAATTGGATAAAGGAAATTTGCCCCAAGATTTTTAAGAATGTACAGATTAATAAAGCAAAAGCAGGTGGTTGTGTGACTATGTGGTCAGGTGGAGGAAAATTTCAAGTTGGCAGTGGTGGGATTTCACAGTATACTGTGGACTTGGATTTGAGGACCTGTTCTTGCAAAGAATGGGATTTGACTAGTTGGCCTTGTGTTCATGGAGTAGCAGTTATAAATTACAATGGGGGCCTGAATATAATGGATTATCTGGATGCATGTTATCACACTCAGACATATTTCAAGGCATATGAAAACCTCATACTACCTATGAATGGGATGGAGTTGTGAGATATAACTAATATGCCATCATGTGTGCCTCATTCATACTCCAAACAACCTGGAAGGCCAAGAAAGGCTAGAAGGAAGGAAACAGGTAAATGCAGCAAGAAAGTCAATGTTGTTACAAAAGTTCAAGACTCACTGAAGTGTGGCCAATATGGAAGAAAGGGCCACAATAAAGGACTTGTCATAGGAATCTCCCCCTAAAAACAAAAAAAACCAAAAAAAGGAAGGCTGAGGTAAACATCTAAGGATGAACATTTGTTAATTTTATAAATGTTAATGTTTTTGGAATATGATGCAACTAATAGTTTATTATTTGTTGTCTCATCCCAGCAAATTACTCAAACAAGTGAAGCTGGTCCTAGTACAAAAACAAGGCGTGCTAAGCCTGCAAGATCTGTGCAGAAAGGAAAATGGAAGAGAAATGGCACCATTGTAGCTGGAAGTTCAAATGCATCACCAACTTATTCAGTTGCTCCATCCTCAACATATGCCCATCCTGCAAGTGGATATGCCTCTCTTGCAACTGGATCTGCCCCTCCTATACATCAACTGAAGCTTCAATTGCAATTCTTATTTATTGAGGAAACGACCTATGGTTATGGGAGCATCAAACTTGAGCAAGGAACAATGATGGTCTTGCACACTTGTCTGTGTTCTATTAGCTGGTTTGGTTATTTTGAGCATCAGACAGTTTTAGCTTTATTAGCTGGTTGGAATAGTTTATTATGTAACTTTGAAAGACAAGTTGCCTTATGTTAGGAAGATAGCTTGTGATATTTCGTAAGACAGGTTCTGTTTTTTTGGAAAACAAGTTGTGTTATTTTGGAAGGTTGTAGATGTTGTTCTGTGGCCTATTTTGTTGTAATGCTGCAAGTGGATATGTTATTATGTGGCCTTTTTTGTTGTAATGTTGCAAGTGGAAATGAATTTGTTCATATGCTGTACAAAGAAGTTGTTGGAATGAACAGGCTATTGCATTACCAAAATTTCACATTGTATGCAAATTACATAGTCATTCCCATTACATAACCAAAATGCAAAATGTTCATTCCCATTACATAACCAAAAGCATACTGCTTTCCATACCAAAGGCACGGTGTAGACCCTAACCAAAAGCACACTACATTACACCACAAGCACAGTACTTCCTATATCGAAAGCACAGTGCATCCCTAAAACACCCCCTTTCATGCCAATTCCAAAGTCTTCCGCTTCACTCCATCTGATCCACCATTCCCTCCAAAGAAGAACATTGCAATAAGCATCCATGACACCACCAATGCTGCCCAAAGAACCTTCTCTCTGCGTCTAGCCTTTGCTAGTGAATTCTCCAACTTATCCCGTCATTTTAGCAACCCCAGAATCACAACTTTAGACCTTTCACACATTTCCACATCATACCAAACCCAGAAATCACAACCTCCTCTACCCTGCACAAAACTCACTCTATAAATTAATATTTGCACTTGTTACAATTCAAAATCTAATATTTTGTACCAAATCCAGTTTTTTATCTTTGCACACACAGTGAATTGGCTCCCAGGATTCAAAATTGTCCATGAGGTTTGGATTCTCGCATTCTTACCACACCAACACAACATTGCCTTATGCTCCATTTCTCCTTTGTTTTCTGGGTTAAGAAGCCAATACACTCGGATACACCTTTTGGGTGGCTCACTTCTTCGAAATCGTAGATCTGAGCTCTCAGCTATGGAAATTTAGGATTTAGGTTAAACTGAGGTTGAGGATAAATTTGGGGCTTTCTCTTCGATCTCCAGCTCTTGCAAAGCATGCCCAATTTTGGGCGTGATGTTCAGTTTTTTTTTTTTTTGAATTGCCGGAACCCAAATCGCCCTTCAACTGGCATGCGCGGAATGGTCAAAGCGCTTGTGGGGTAGGTCCCACGGGTGCCACGTCTGGTCAACTTAACAGAATGATGAAATTGGACGATTTTAAAAACGTCAGGGCGTAAATTGATAAAATTGATACTATGGGGTCCAATTTGAGAATGACCCTAAACCAACAGGGTGTTTTTTGTCGTTAGCGCATTTTAATATTATTGTTAGACCATTTTCAAAGTTTTCTTAATCAAAGACCATATTCAATGTTTATGGAGCTAAACCAAAAATTCTATCTTTCAAAATACAAATGTTCATGTACACAAATAGTCTCAAAATTGAGTCCACAACTTTATTAATTATTTAAGAGTAGTTTTAACCTCAAATTTTTTGTGAAGTTAACTTTTTATGAGTAATTTTTGTTTATACCATTATAATTTATTTTTATGAACACTTTAACTCAAAAAATTTAAATTTCGAAAACATAATTTTATTTCACTTAATGAAAGGACAATGAAAAGGATTGAAGCACCTATGTATGTGAGAGAGGAAGAAATTGATTTTGTGTGGAAAATTAAACATATAGATAGCTATTTATAGAGTTTGGGATGAGTTTTGAGATTGGATCCGATTTAGATTAATATTATTATTTTGATGCCAACATGGTCTAGCTCGTCTCAGGTTTAGACCCCTATAGCATTATAGTAGTGTGTGTGAGTGAGAAACCCCCTCTTTCCTATAGTTTAGATTATGAATCGTACTAACAAAATATTACTATTTTGATCGTTGCATTTGAATTTGGGCCATTGAATTTTTTTTTATACCATTGGAATCATAGAGATTAAATATGGTTTTGTGATTTAGGGTAGTCATTCTGTTTGTATTAAAAACATATTTGACATCATACTAGCTTTTGAACGGGCCCATCTCCACGTAGGCTGTAGTAAGGACAGAACCAGGAATTGTTTTAAGGGTGGACTAATATTTTTTTTATATATAATGAGATATCTATTATAAGCTTACTTTTCTTTAAAATATATATATATAAACAATAAATTAAACACATATTGTCAAACAACAAACAAATATTACATTGCAAAAAAATAAAAATAAAAAGAGTTGATCTAATAAAGTGGAACCCACACTCCTTGAGAGAATCAAAGTCATTGATTATTGAATTTGAATCAATATTCACAGAAAGTTCTTTCTCAATATAGACAATAAGGGAATCTGCAAGATACTTATCCTCCATCTTGTTGCGAAGTACAATCTTAATATGTTTCATAGTTGAAAATGCTTGTTCTATTGTTGCTATAGAAACCGAAAGAGTTAATACTAAATGAACCAACCTATCAATCAAATAATATGCATTTGCTTTGTTTGTTTTATTTAATATTTAATACTTGACATAATCAGAAAGAGTAGACATATTTCGAAAGATATCAAGATCTTGTTGATGTACTTCAAACTCAAAAAGTTCTAGCTGACACGTCAATAAACGCAAGTCTTTAACAATGAGAATCAGCGGATAAAATTTCTTTGCAAACTTGCAATTATCATCAATCTTAAATGCTTTAAAATCATTGGTAGGGTCCAAAGCAGAACTAAGAATAAGAAGTTCCATTATTCCTTCATTGAATCTACTGTTTAACTCTTCCAATTGATAATCTATTATATCATTGAATAAATCATATATGGGATATCGATGTCATGTTTCTTTGCAAAATGATTCCACATTTTCTAGGAAAATATCTCATCCATCCAAATGAAATTTTTCTTAAGAATATCTTTTGTATTATGTACTAAATTCATGGTAGTCAAGATATCTTGAGATTTATTCTATAATGCTCGACGAAGGCTATCAATAAGTCCCATAATTTTTTCCAACAAATGCAAGATGAAAATGAACTCGTAAGACATCATAGCTTTGAAAGTACCAATAGCTTCCCTGCGTATGGAGCTATTGGCTCCATCCTTAATCAATGTCTCAACAATTGTACAAGATGCATTATACATATTTATCAAGTCCAAACAAGAATCATAATGAGATCCCCAACAAGTAGCTCCAGGTCGATGCAAGGTACCAATCTGATTAGCCCATCTACCTGTCTCATGTTCACCAATATCCAACATATGTGCAATATCAATTGCTTGAGTTGCCTATAGCTTGGGAGAAGCAGTAATGATATTGATAATTGAATTCAATGTTGAAAAGATCAACCAAATAGGAGCAACATTTTTTGATGCTGCAATTAATGCTAATTGTAGTCTGTGAGAAAAACAATGCACATAATATGCACAGTGGCAATCTCTAAGAAATAATACTTGTAGTCCATTCCATGTGTCTCGCATGTTGCTAGCCCCATCATATCCTTGACCTCGCATTTTATCAATTTGGAGATCAGAATTAATAAGAACCCGATATATCTCTTGTTTTAGTGTTGAAGAACTAGTATCTTCAACCCTCACAATCTAAAAAAAAACAAAAACCATTCCCGTACAAAACCATCTTTATCAACAAATCTTAGAACAATGGTCATTTGCTCTTTATTAGATGCATCATTTGCTTCATCCACAAGAATACAATAATTTGATTCTCTAACTTCACGAATTTTAGTTCTAACTTTGTCTGCAAGAATATGTAAAATTTGCTTTTGAATCAACCCTAAGATATATTTAGTATTTCCGAGGGCATTCTCTAAAACAACTTCAACAACTTTGTCATTCCATTGAGTTGTATATTTTATCAATTCAATAAAATTACCACAATTCATCATTACCTATCGATTCATCATTCCCTCTAAGAGTACATGCTTCAAATGTAAGCCATTGAATACTCTCAATTGTTGCCTTGAGTCGTAATCGATTCTTCAAAATTTGCTCTTTCGATTGTTTATGAATCACTTTCTCAATATGTTGAGAAGATTTCATTAAGTCCCCAGCACATCTTACCCATTTGTTATGTGATGAAGATGGACCTCCAACATGAAGCAAAAATGCACAATTTTTTCCATCATTAACTCTTTTCCAATTGTTAAACCCATCAATAATTAGTGCAGACCCACTTGCTGGATTTTTTTCAAAAACAAAGCACGGTAAACAATATGCCTTATGTGACGAAGGAGAATACTCTAACCATGGAAACTGTGAGAACCAAGAATATTGAAATCAACGTCTCTGTTTCCGGAATAAAGTCCTTGGATACTCAAAAAGTTTAGATTGATAAGGCCCCATTTTGATATACGCCCTTCGAATCTCATAATTTTGATTAATGGGCTATTCACAAATTGCAATGTGTTTCACTGGATCCCGTTCTAAAGAAGTAGCATCAAATTCTTTAGGTCCAACTATGTGAGGTTTGAGATGCATAGGTTCTTCCGGAATTGAAGTATCATTACAACTTCTTTCGAAGAATGAATCAATTGTTTTTCCCCTCTTTGTCGGCCTATTATCATCAACATGTGATATTATGTCCAAACAAGAATACTATAAAGCTAGAAGCAATGCAAATGCAATCCAACAGAAGCAATCCAAAATATATGCAATCCAACTACAGCTATGGAGCATAAAGCCAATATTTAATCATAATATTCATTGTACCTACTATCAAGATTTACTGTACAAAAAGCCAGAAAAAAAAAATTACAATTTTTTGTACCTTAACCTTAATTTGTCAATACCTGTAGTAGAAATACATATAATATAAACTCAAATATTTAGAATAGCATTCTTTAGTAAATACACAGCATAAGAAAATAGATTGAAAACTACAATCAAGTTTACCTTGAGAGGAAATAAAGTAAGAATACCTATGATTCTTTATTGCCACTTGATCAAAGTTCAAGGAGATATGAGATACTTTTTAGTGGTTGAGAGAGAAGAGAACATAGGATTGTTTTGTTAGGCCAAACAAAAGCCAAAGAATAGACTTTATGGTTAATTGGTAAAATTCGACAATAAAAAGAAGGTAATTAAGCGAAGAGAATGCAAGTGGGTTGAAGATATATTATTAAATAACAATATGTATTTTTTCCATTAGCTTATTATATTAGAGTCAACCCAGAAATGTTGGAAATATTAAATAAAGGCAAGTTACAATATTTGGCAAAAAATTAAAAATTAAAAATTAAAAAAAGGCAAGTGGGGTAGGTTAAAATTTTTGGGGAGTAGAAATAGCTTATAAAATTTAGACCCCCTTTAGTTTTCTATAGATTTTGCATTGGGCTACAACACACTTAAGCCTGTGAACAGTACCGTCTTGGGCTGTAGCGAGCTTACCAAATTGCAATTTACGCATGGCCCCATAATATTTCTTACATCATGGCCTAGCCATATACAACCGTTTTTTCAACCTAAAAACCAAAAGTTTGGGTTTCAATCCAACATGTTGAACCAAAGAAGATGTACATTGAACCATAAAAGATGTGGGTATATGACCCATTTCTCCGACCTAGGGGTGCAAGTTGGATAAGAAATTCCAATTTCGATATATTCCGATCTGAAATTTTCCAGCTTTGGCATTCACAAATTAAATATGGCAATCAAAAATTCCAAATTTCCAAATTTCGAAAAAGAAAAAAAAAACATTAAAATTGGACTGCATCTCAAAGTTCTGAATTTCGAAATACCCACAATGACTAACTTCATGTTGAGATAAATATGATTCAATCAACAAAAAGACATCCTACGAGTTTGATTTCATGCACATATTTCTAAGACCTAAACCGACCATTTTGTCTCAACCCTAAAAAAGCAGTAGTTGCTTCCCCAATCAACACTCGCCTAAAACCTTGGAAGGAAGGAAAAGCAACAACTGCTATGACGGTACCAATCCTAACTCTAAGGATAAGCCCCCAAACTCACTTTGAAAGCTTCCTTGTTCCATGAGGCATCATCATTCAATTTCAAAAAAGAGTGGCGAGGAGGCTCATATATTTCTCATAACTTTCACTCAAAAGGTGGGCATATAGGAGATTTCCCAAGTTTTTTTCAAGGGATTCACTCCACTTGGAAGGTATGTGTTTTCGGAAAATTATTCCCCCTCGTCAGAACAAAAACGATGGAAAGATATAAAAAAGTACCAAGATGATGATGAGTGAAACAAGAGAGCACACCAAGAATTTAATGGGGTTCGACAAAAAAACAAGCTTACACCCACGAAGTGTTACCGCCTTCATTATATGGGAGAAATATAAGTACAAGAAAATAAACCGCTCAAGAGTTTTGTACCTAATTCCAAGCCCATATCACTCTCACCCAAGAGAAATCCCCTGTCTTAATTCTCCAAGAATTATACAACTCTTGATGCGTACATAACTCCCTAGTGAATGAACACTCACACTCAAACTCAAACTCAAACTTGAGTTGATGCCTTAATGCCTTACTTGATTCCCAAATAAGAATAGACCTCCCTTTATATAGCCATAGAAAAAGGCTCTAGATGCATTATACCATCTAATGAACCAAACACATTCAATGAGTACATGCTAACCACCATCCACATACAATGGATGCATGTACCATGTGACCATATGCATTGAAAACTTGTTGAGAACCCCAAAGGTGCCAAGAAGGGACATTGCACCCAACAATCTCCCCCTCTTGACTTAGATGAAGGGTATCACACCACCACTTCAATGCCTAAAGTCCATCTCAATCCGACATACTATTTGTAAATTCCACAAACAAACATTGGCCTTAACCTTTTACCATCTACACGTAATTAGAATCAGAATGTGGTCCTAGCTCCCACTGATTCATAACGACTAATGCTTATGTGCAGTTGTGCCGAGCAACACTTATTGATTAGCTCTGAAGACGAACCTTGACTCGACCCCTTCCCTAGCTGAATTTTCCTTCTTCCCATCATCTGAACCTAAGAAACATATAACATGTCTCTGCTGTCCCCGCAAATGAGACCCGCCTTAAGTACTTAATTTCATGTACACGCCATTTCCCATAAGCCATCGAGGTTTAAGTACTTCCTATCAAACGATATAAACCACAACACTCTTCTCTATTTATCAGGACAATACAACCACGTGTGACTTTCAGAACTCCCCTACTACAGAACACTTGCAGCCATTGGATTCTATTTGGCTCAAGGATATCAGATTCCTTCGCAACTTTGGGAAAAAGTCTACAACACCCAAAGTGAGCACCGCTCCACCAAACATCTTGATTTTCACTATTCCAAACCCAATGGCGTCACATTTGGACATGTTAGGAAAAGAAGAAAACCTTCCGTTTGAATCTTTGAACGCATCAAAATATTCCTTCCTAAAGCAAATGTGATTACGATATCCCAAATCCAATATCCAATCATCGTGAGAAGAAGTGTTACCATAATGGTGGCACTATCCGAGCCTTACTATCCTTCTCATTCTTTTTTCGAATTAGATAGTCTCATTTTAAATGCCCCAACTCCTTGCACTTGTAGCATTGAACGCCCTTTCCACTATCCCTGGATTTTGACTTGTTGTGACTGCTAGATCCCCTAACAGTTTGCCTTCCCTTTTGATTTTGACTATGAGCAACAAAGACGGACCCCTGGCTATCCTCAACTATCTTCCTCTTCTCATTAGACAAGAGAGTTGCCTCCACATCCTTCATCTTTAATGTATACTTACCATACAACATCGTAGTAAAAACGTGGTCATACAAATTGGGAAGTGAGGTAAGCAGTGAAAAAGTTTTATTTTCTTCCTTAATCTTGACATCAACCCTTTCCAGTTGATTCAACAACCCCTTGACACATTGAAAAGCTCAATGAGATTTCTAGTACAACATTCTCATCTTAAAATACATCAACATTTAGCTTGTACAAATCCTATGATTTTCGCTTTGTGTGGAGATTTATTTTTAGTTTGTTATTGTGGTGTTTGGAAAAAAAAAAAAAAACAACTTATATATATATATTTATATGAATCTTGTACAAAGAGAATTAACTGAAGGAGAGAGACTTATGGAGAGAAATAAAATTGATGGAGATTATCGCATTAAAATTGAGAAAAAAGGAAGTAGTAAGCCTCTCCAACACCTTTTTTTTAAATAAATAAAAAACTGCCATATAACAAAAAAAATGTCGTTGGGTAGAGCGGCGCTTCTTTGCGCCTTCCATCTTTCATCTATAGAGTTACGCCTTGATAAAGCATGCCTTTGATGGATTGCACATTGAAAAGCTCAATAGATTATTGCTTGACAAATAGATTCACTTCGACTCTTATTGACCTCGCCACTTTCATCTATAGAGTCAGTCTCTATACTGACATACCTCGACTCCAAGTCTTCTCACCCACCATCCTCTCCTGCTTTGCATCCTTACCCTTCACTATTCTTTGCCAAATAGTAAAGCTCATATTTCCATCAAATTGTTCCACCCTGAATTGTGAGGGAATACTTATTGCCATGACGAAACTATGATTACAAGCACCATGATCATCTAGCCAAAGCTCTGATACCACTTGTTGGAAAAATTAGTATTCCTCGTCACAACAAAATAAAAAAGGAATGCGCCAAAATGACAATGAGTGAAACAAAAGACACCAAGAATTTAACATGGTTCAGGAAAAACTAGTCTACGCTTCACTATATGAAAGAAATAAAAGTACAATAAAATAAATTGCACAATAGTTTTGTACCCAAACTGAAGCCCATATCCCTTAGGATACACCCCTTGTACATCCTTTCTCTGAAAAACATGTGAAGATCACTCTCACGCAAGAGAAATTCCCTCTCTTGAATTCTCCAAGAATTATACACACTCTTGATACACACCCAACTCCTTAGTAAATGAACACTCGCACTCACACTTTTTTTTTTTTTTTTTTTGTCATCACTCACTCACACTCATACTTGACTTGATGCTTTGATGCCTCAATTGATTCCCAAATGAGAATAGACCTCCATTCATGTAGTCATAAAGAAGGCTTTAGATGCATTGTACCATCTAATGAACCAAGCACATTCAATTGATGCACATACAATGGATGCATGCACATCATGTGGAAAAAAACCACATGCATTAAAAACTTATGGAAAAGCTCAAAGGCCCTCTACTAAGGAGGGACACTACTCTGAATTCTCATGCAAAAAGTGAGTGATTTCACAGTAAAAGGAAGCAACTAGAGCGGTCTCTTGGCCAAATTAAGCTATCATCATCAATTTCATTGCCCACATTGGTAGCTTCAATTACCTTAGTTGCTATGGTGATATTTGATGACGAATGCATTCTAAGTTCCATTTGTTGGTGAGAGAGAGAGAGAGAGAGAGAGAGAGAGAGAGAGAGGAGGGTAGTGCGAGGGTGAGGGAGGAGTATTTTTCTTCCATTTTTAATTAATTAATGTTAAAAAAAATTATTATTTATTTTGTCATTCCACGTGGCAGAATACGAGCAAGTCCAATGAGTCCATTAATTGTTATGACACCATCTGACAAAGAAATCAAAATAACAATGGTATGAAGTGGTAGGAAATGAAAAGGGTTATTTACTCAAATGGTCCTCAAACTTATACCCAAGTTGCATTTTGGCTCCTCAACTAAATTATTCATTCAAATGGTCCACCAACTCTTTATTAATCAGCGCATTGGTCCTACCATCACATTTTTTGTTAAATTTAGTCACGTGAGCAGCACATGCTACATTTATGAGGGTAAATAAAACTTTTGACAACTAAAAAATAAAAATATATGACTACAAATTTTATTTTTTAAATTAATTAGAAACTATAAAGGAATATATAAAAAAAACAAAAACAAAAAGTAACCCTAAAAAAAACCAGCCCACTCAACCCCACCCCAATCTCATCCTCCCCCACTCCAATCCCAACCCCCATCTCATTGTGGGTTTGCAATAGCATCTCGGCACTCCACTCTCCCCATCCCCGTCCCCCTTTTTCTCCCTCTCCCTCTCTAGGATATAGAGGGAGAGAGGAGGGGACATGGAGAAGATAGGGTTAGCTGTGGGGAGGACAAGATGGGGGCCTGGGGCAATGGTTATCAAGCTGGGGGCTGGGAGAGGGATATAGGTTTTTTTTTCTTTGATTTTTAGTTTTTAATTTATTTACAATTTTATTTAACTGGATTGTTTTACCCATATATTACGGCAATATTGACAGAATATAACAATAGGACCAATGCACCGATTAATAAAAAGTTGGTGGACCATTTAAATGAATAATTTAGTTAAGATACCAAAATGCAACTCGGGTATAAGTTTTATGACCATTTGGGCAAATAACCCAAATCAAAATTTAGGTTCGAAGTTAACATGAAAAATACTTGAAATAGGAAAGGCTGAAACGTAAACTTCCGAATAGCAATGTGAAATTTACTATTCTTTCATAAAGTTGTAACAAAAAGACCAATCAGTGTAGATGGTACATGCGGCCTGTTTGCGAGCAAATGGCTGTTAAATTGTTTCTTTCTAAAAATTTAAAAGTAATAATAATAACTGTTCAACATTTGGGGCCTCAAATATGGCAGTTATAAGTACCAAAAACTGAAACTCTATACCAGGTTGGTCGAGACTATGCACAATTATGAACACCCTATATACCAGGTTTTGCAGAGTTTGATTTTCTATTACAAAACATGCGCGATAGACTTCATTCAATGATACAGAAGCCAAAGAAAGCAAACAGTATTCAGAGAAAAATATATCCACCTCACAACCCAATCCCCAAGTCAATTCATAACTAAAAAATTAGAAACCGGGATAGTTCCAGCAACATACAGAACTCAGCAATGACATGAAACTGGCCAAACCAATCCTACACATCCAATATCATATATGAAAAACAAAAGAAAAATATATATTTATAGAAAGTTTATGATGAAATCAGCAGGCAATTTGAAAGCAGAATGTTTCAGGGACGCAGAAATTCCAACAGAAGGAAACTTCAAGGCTCTGGAGCTTGTGGTGGTGGCAGCTTCAGAAGGGGTTGAAGAGCCTTGACAACAATGCTCATATTTGGCCGGAATTCAGCTTCATATTGCACACACAATGCTGCCACAGCTGCCAGCTGTATCAACAAAACAAAAATCACATTCTAAGTTGCTAAATCTATAATTGGATATCAAAAACTGTGAGCACACCAATATTAAACAAAAAAATTCTGTGAATGGTGGACAGGTGGTTGTGGAGAGAGAGAGAGAGAGAGAGAGAGAGAGAGAGAAACCTTTGCGACTCCTTTAGCAGGATAATCTCCCTTTAGCTTTGGATCTACACATTGTTTAACTTTGTCTTCACTCAATCTTGGAGTAGCCTGAGAAAAAGCAGGGTATATGTCAGGTCAAACTAAATGAAGCAGAAGACTGGTAGAACAGAAAGGAAATGATATTCCCAAAGAAGTAAGCATATAGACTCACCCAAGTAACAAGACTCTGCTGTCCACGTGGCATTGTATGATCGACAGGTTTCCTCCCAGTCAGAAGTTCTAGAAGAACCACACCAAAGCTGTACACATCACTCTTCTGTGTCAATTGACCAGTCATTGCATACCTGCAGAACATTTTTGCAAATTCAAATTAACTGTGATCTATAACCATTTACACTCCTCAATGACCAATAGAGGTGCATATACCTCAAAGAAATGTTTTCAAACAATTCCACTCAGTGTTCAGTGATCAGACTAGTTGACATCATATATGGAAAAATGCAATTCCAGTGACTCTTGATACAAATGACTACTTGAGTGATGCCTTTTGTAGGTCCACATAATTCAAACAATCCTTATCATCAAAGTTTAATTGAACTATATCTCAATAATAACATGATCCATTGAGAAGCAATTATCATCTAGACCCACCACAATTCCAGTCCAATACCATCCTATTCTAAGTAAAAACTACTTCATCTTATAAAAGGCATATTGAATTTGATGGTCGAAAGAATCGCAAACAGTGTTTCACAATGAATCCCAAGATAAATGCACTTTGCCACTTAATTCCTATCAACAAATAAGCACCAAAGACGGTGAAGTAAATGATACAAAGAATTTCGAACTACGAGATCTCATTCCAGCTGGATGCATCAAATAGCCTAGTAGACAGGTCATAGCAAACTTTTATTTACACGAGGAGGAGGAGGAGGAGGAGGAGGGAGGGAGTAAAACTTGAAAACCAACAACCCAAAGTAAACAACCATAAAATACATGACAATAAGTTAATAAACACATATATGTAGTTTAAGAGACATACTCTGGGGCATGATAGCCAAACGTTCCCAAAACTCGAGTGGAATGAAGACGAGCAGCCATATCAGGAGCCTGATTTGATAGATTAAAATCTGCAATCTTGGCTTTGAAATCTTCAAAGAGAAGCACATTACTAGATCTTATATCTCTGTGTATAATAGCAGGTTGAACCTTCTCATGCAAGTATTCCAATCCCCTAGCCGCATCAACTGCAATTCTCACCCGCTGCAACCAGTCTAGTGTGGGACCTGGTTGAGCCCCTTGAACTCCCTTTCTACCTGTAATTGCACTCGCATTGAACTTAATGGGTTCTAGTTTCTAAAAGGAAATTTCAAATCAAGTGAATCTGAATTGTAATTAAAATGAAAAGATGTTTTACAAACCATGTAATATGTCATGTAGAGATCCCATGGTCGCAAACTCATAAGCAAGCACGCGCAAACTTCCGTCCACACAGTAACCAAGCAACTCAACAAGATTTTCGTGCTTCAATCTCGAAACCATGGAAACCTTATATGAAATATGTCAAGATGCAGTCAGATACGATAAGAAACCACTAGTCACATACCATATACCAAATTGTGATACAATTATATTTCAAGAAAGAGAGTTGCAGACAGACCTGGGTCAAAAACTCGCCATTTGACTCGGGCTCGGATGCAACGTCAAGCTTCTTCACGGCCACAGCTTTACCATCATTCAAGCTTGCATAATATACTCTTCCATATGATCCTTCACCAATCAATGACTTAGATCCGAAATTGTCAGTCTTCTCTTTCAGCTCCTCCAAAGACAATGGAGGCACTTCAATAGGTGGTGGGGCCTTCTGTACGTCAGATTTTACAGGAGCTGACACCTTATTGCCCTTTTGGTTCCCTAAACATGCAAAAAATAGATGGCCAAAATAATCCTATGTTATAACCGGAAGACATTTCCATTAAATTGTTCCAGTACTTTGTTAGCAACCTCAAAAACCAATTAAACTATTGAATTTATTTCATATTTATAATAACACTAAAAAAATTTCATACAAATTGATTTTATAAAAAACCAACTTATAATGAAACATTAATAACTCCTGAAAATTTCGTTTACAAAACTAGTTAAATAAGCTTGTCTGATGAGGAAAAATCAACACATAAACACACATGAATACTCACACATGCAGACACTTGTTCAATAGGTGATCTTTAACAGCATTAAATTCACAGGTTTCATTTGCCTGCGTATGTTCAAAGCCGAAACATAGAAAAAACTTTGCTATTTGGAGTCAAGAATTAAAACTTAATGTTCAAAGACTGCTGACAGAGATATGGATTGTGGTTGAAATCCATGATGTGGCAAAGGTCATATAATAAACATGGCAACGGAATATTGGTGGTTTCCAGTTTGGCATAGTGTTGGCGCTTGTGTTGTGGGGGCAGTAGTAAATTTTGAAAATGATAGCTCAAGGATTTAACTTGAACTCAAAATTTAACACTGTAACCATGATTCTAGAATCACTAGAAACTTCGAGAACTAACACCTTAGGTTACTAAAGTGATTTCCTTTTTTCAATTACAGGAAACTCTTCATAATTCTAAATAAAAGTCAGAAAATTGTACCATCTGCATAATGCTTCGGGCTCTTCAGGTGTTCATTTTCGTTTGATGGATAAGACTCTTCGACGTGACAAGTACAACAGAGCCACTTGCGCATCCTGACTTTCTTCCTCAAATATAAATCGTCGTCAGTACTTGTATTCTCCAACCGTACAAAGTAACCGGGGGGAGGGGCATGTGCCTGCATTGTGCCATAATTTGATTGGATTCAGCATCATCACATAATAAGTAATTTCTAAAACGAACAAAAGTCCTGATAATTGAAAAATTAATGCTTTCAAAAATATCCAAGAGAAATACAAGCAAATGAAACAATCAGTAAGGACTGTCTTTTTTGGTAATCCAGTCAGCACTGTCATAGATTTATATGATTGCCAAACAAAGCATTGCACATAAACTAAATTTATTCATATAATTTGTAATTCATAACATAATTTAGAATACTTTTTCTATTTCTTCCAATTCAGTGAGCCTGGTCTCAACAATCAAGAGAGATGGAATCAGATTCATCTTAATTACATACTAACCAATAAATTTCGCATATATACCTCTACTAAACATCATTAATAAAAGAGACATTATTCTTACCACTAAACCACGGCTACGGCAGTTAGCACCCTCCATCAAGATTAAACACAAATGCAAATTCACAATTATACCAAAACCAATCAATTGCAGGACAAAAGCAAGAAACCCAGAAACGAATTGATCCCAATTCTTCAAATTAACCAAACAATCTCAGAATTAACAAGCGAAGGAAACCCCCAATTCAATTTAAGAATAATTACAAAAAGGAATAAATCAGAGAAAGGGAAATGGGTTGAGTTCTGAGATTCAGGGAAACGAGAGAAATGAGAACAGGTCAAATAGGGAATGAGAATTGGGTCGTAAAAGAAAAGCCAGCCAGATCGAAAAACCGTATTTACAGGAAATAAGGGGCAACACAAGATAAACAGAAAATTAACAATATAAGGATGAAAACGACTACCTCTGTTTCTCTTTCTGTCTCTGTTTCTCTCTCTTCTTCTTCGCTTCTCTCTGTCTTTCTCTTTTAGGGTTTGTAAGGTGAAGGGACAGGTAGGATTTGAAAGGGCTTAGGCTGTTGCTTTTTGGGGGGTGAGAGAAAGCTGAGAGGTTGGGTTGGTTTGTTGTATGTGAGAAGGAAAAAAAAAAGCAGAGAAAGAAAGAAAGAAAGAAAGAAAGAAAGACAGAGAGGCAACGCGGAGTGGCCGACTGGTGAGGCAAATCAACAAATGCTCAGATGGACAGATAGATATACCCTCTAAGTCCTTCCCATTTATTTATTTATTTATGGAAAATGTCCACTTTCTCTCTCTACAAGTTTGTTTGTCTTGGTTTCTCTCTCTCTAAAACCATCAAATTTTCTATTAAATTTTTTTTTTTTTACCATTTGCGATACATACAATTTACAAATGTCCCTCGCTTTTCACAACTCTAAACTATTTTCTTTTTTGGAACTATAAGTTTGATCTTATTTTCTCCTCCTAAACAAACATATGTTATGCTATGTTTTGTTTTTTAATCAGTATGTTATGATATGTTATTATTCTATTCATTGTTTGGAGTATTAAGGGAAAAGATTGGTTGTGGGAAAGAGGAGCATGAAAGTGAGAGAATTTGGTGACTTTGGTGTTTTTGGGGTATTTGATACTTTTTTGAGTCTTGGTCTTATTTTATTTTATTATGTTTTTATTTTTTATTTTTATCAAAGATAAACTCTATTAGATAAACTTCAACATTACAAAACATTACAATAAAAAACATTAACAAGTATCAATCCTAAGAAGGCAACAAACTAAAATGTTAAAAACAAAACTAAAGCGCACAAAAGCCGCACTAAAACTATTATACTACATCACCACAATTAACCATAAACCTAAACAAAGCTCATATACCCAACATAACCAAAATTCTAAAGCAATGTATGACCCTAAACAAACCCTAGCACCAACATTGAAGAAGTGTCGTCGCAGCTACACCCACCACTACATCCGTAACATAATTGGGGAAAACATGGTTTCTAACGATCTACATGCGCTTAAGAACGAATAAAAAAAACTACCTTGACAAATAACAATTGAGTGATTGTGGCAACCTCATTTAAAGACGATATAGACCCAAATTTAGAGAACATGAGCAGTGTTAGAGAGTGGTTTTTTCATTATGTTTCACTTGTGTTGGTGTAAGAGAAAAACTTAATTAAAATGTATTGTGTGATAATGGCATATTACAAATGTCTCATTTTCTCTCTCTAAAAAATTTACCAGTTTTTATACATACAATTTGTGTCTCTCTTGCATTCTTGCTTTTTTAAAACTAAGTTTGGTCTTATTTTCTCCTTCTAAAAAAACACATAATTTATGTTATTATTCTATTTATTTTTTGAAGTATTTTTTTTCTAATAAGAAAAATATTGGGCAGTGTGAAAAAGGAAAAGGAAAGTGAGAGAATTGTGAATTGTAATACAGGTATTGGTGGGCTCCACCTTTATTAAAGAGGTGGTACCAATGTATATATAAATGTGGTAAACTTAGCATTATCCTTTTTCATTTTTAGTTAAAAGATAAAAGAAGAATGTATGTAAGAAATGTAGTAAGCAAGAAAGAGGTAGGGAGGAGTGAGGAATATGAAAGAAATGAAAGAAGAATGTATAAAATAAAAAGCGGGAAAGAGGTAGGGATGAGTGAGGAATATGAGAGAAATGAAAGAAGAATGTATGAAATAAAAACTTGACAACGGAAGTTGGGATTGTTTTTAGTTTTTAGTCTTTGGTTTCCACTTTAGGTGCCATTTCATAAAGATTTTATCCTCATCTTCCTCTTGCATTTTTTTTTCCACTCCTTTTATGCGAAATAAAATAAAAGTATCCTCCTACAAAAAGTTTCAAAGGGATGAGAGAGAAAAGCGTATAATGGACAATAAGTACTTTTTTTTTTTTTGCTTTTCACTTTTTAACATCTTAAATAGATATTTTTTTTCGTTATTGGACCATATTTTCAGGGCAGTCCCAAGTGATTGTTTTGACCCGAAAGTGATGAAATAGTAAGAGCATCTCCAATAACCTCTTCAACAACTTTGGAATGCTAAAATAGATTAGCCACATCATCAAAACTATCTCCAATAGCCTTGGATTGCTAAAATAAGTTAGCCACATCATCAAAACCTACCTTGAAAATGTTAAAAACATGCACTTTTTCTTTGGGAGTTTTACTAAAACATCCAAAATAGGGGCTGAAATTATAAAAAAACCCAACACCCAAGACACTTTATAAACACACCAAAAACCCATCATTACACACACTCAAAACTCATTCATAAACACACCCAAAAAATATACAATTGTTGATTTTGGGTGTGTTTCTATGTTTAAATAGTGCTTGGGTTTTTTTTATAAATACATGTCTAGGATTGGATTTATTTATAAATTTGTTCTTTTCAGATAATAAATACATAGACATTCTTGACATGGTTTCGTATTTTTCATTATTTTTCATAACATTACATTAATTTCATTGAAGAGTCTATTGGGGCATAGATTATTAAAGTAGCAAATAAACCTTTTCAAATTGCCACATAGATCAACAAAATTTAATCTAAAGAGCTTAATGTACTTGATTGCAACAAAAGTTTATTGATAAAATTGAAATTACATAGAGCCAACCAAATATAGACAAAGTATGTCATTTCACCAAAGAAAAGAAAAAGACCGAGGAAAAGAACGATTTTATTCTTTTCTCCCTCTCCTATTTCTTTAAAATTTGAAAATCAAAATAATAGTTCATTTCTTTTCTGGTCCCCTTCCCTTTACGATCATGAAAAGGTATCATTGGATTTCTGCTTTATTTTTTGAGTGTGACAAAAGATATATGATCATACATAGTGCTATAAATTCTTTAAAATTTGAAAATCAAGTGTATAACAAGCACCCAAGTTTGTTTGAGAAAAAGAAAGAATCAAAACATTAAGGGCATTTACAATCCTTTAGAACAATGACATTTTGATTCATAGCCACTATGGTGCATATCAACTCTTCATCTGTATTCCTCTGATGACCTGACCAAAGGAGATCTGAAATGCATTAGTCTGAATGGGTTATTGCAGTAGATTTGGATGAAAGAAATTGGCTGCATCATCCTCTGGGGACGATCAAACCAAATTTTGCAGTCCACAATCCCCAGTAAAACAGCGTGCAAACTCTGAAGAAATTAAAAAAAAAAAAATTGCTTCAAAAGAAAATTGCAATTGTATGGTTGATACTAATCGGAGGAACTAACCTTCTTATAGAGAAGTAATTAAGAAGCACACATATTACTTCTTCAAAGCTTGTTTTCTCATAGTTTAGACATGCTGCATGAACTAGAGAAAAGAAAGAATGGTTTTTGAAGGCACTTCATTGGATGACTGGTGCACAATTAAGGATATAATGCCAATTACTAAGAGACATTCAGGATTCCACATGCCTGAAGTTGTACTGGTGATAATAGTACAGTGCCCATAAGCATAAGTCCATTTCAGCACTCTCCTACACATTTGTCAACATTTCATGGCAAATCAAATCAAATTTGATGTTATAGCTACTTTGTAAAAAAACACTAGAATAATTCCTTTCATATCTTTCAAAGAAAATAAATCTTTATATATCTAACCAAAAAGATAGTAGTTCACCTTCTGCCAGGCATCAGTTATGAACTTGAGCTGAGACTCGGGTCTGCGCTGTACGTCGCTAAGCTCCTCCATCTGAGAAAAACACAGCCAGGATATCAATAAAGTAAATGCAGAGTACTAGTCAGATGAGGCTTGTAAGCCACAGCCTCTTCTTGGGGATTAGCATAGGGATTTCAAAAATGATGCCTTGCTGACTTAAATCTGCAAAAGTTTTAAATATGGTTCTAGTTCTGCAATATGGTAGAAAGATAAGTACTAAGATCATTTATGTTTTGAACACTTTTGTTACCAGCTACTCCATTGTAGAATGAAGATAGCAAGCACATGAACCCATGTCTGTATGTATCAATAATATATATGTATGTGCGCATGTAGAAATTTTACAGATACTTACATTCACAGTTCGCATTTGGTGCAAATCCGCAAGAGCTTTTTGCCTCGACTGCCATGGAAGAACAAAAAGATTTTAGTGAATAATTAGAGGAGAATAGGACCTTTATATCGCTCCATCAAAAACAACATTAAGGCTTAGACAATTAAATCCATAAAACAGAAGACCAATGCATAGACAAATCTTGATTACAAATTCAAGAGGCTTCCAGATGCAAAACTGAAATCACGCACAGATGTATACCTGCCTACTACTGTTTGCACAACATGTTCTAGAAAAATTGTAATAAAACTCCAGCCAGTATTGAAATAAATTGTCAAGAACTACGCTTTCAGAAAACGAGGATCTTCATTGATCATTGCCCAGATATAAAGACATGATTGAAAAAGAGTTCACTGAAAGAAAAAAAAAACATAGCCAGGGTGTACTATAACAATATGAAAGAAATGCATGAATTCGAAGCATACTAGAACACACAGAGAGGAAAATTTGAAAAGGGAATTGTGAATACCAGCTGATTGCTTGCCCAACATTCAAATCAGAAGAACAAGAAGAAAAAGAAAGAAAGCTCTTTTTAATTACACATTTTCTTGTTTTGGAACTCTGTCATTTTCTTTATTAAGTAATGAAAACGAAAAAAAGTTCATTTATTAGGTTACCTGGTGCATTGAGATGAAGACAATAGAAATTCCTAAAACAAAGTTCACAGTCAATTTATGACCAAACAGCAAAGCAGATGCCATGCCTGTGAAGATAGCAATCTCTATATTACAGCAAACGTGTCCATACACAAATTGGCATGACACTTACACCTGAAGTTGCAATTGCAGAAAACCAACAAGCATATTTGAAGAAAAAAGAGGACAGAATTTGTTGAGAAGGCTTAGACGAAGTCATGCATCCAAACCAAAGCTGCTACGATATGTTTATGAAGCTCTAGGTTCACACTGAGGCATTTGATCTTAGATGAGGTCATGCATCCAAACCAAAACGAGTGGAAAAGGGTATGTCCTTCCACCTTATCGCCGACATCTCGGTGATATTGTCCAGCTTGTTAATAAGCTTCAACATCAGTGAAATACCCATAGAAATCCTTGGTATAACCTAAGCTACCAAGAGATTATATGGCATGCTCATCATTTGCAAATTCCAGCCCAAGCCCGACCATATGCATAAACCACCTATTAAATTTAGAGAAACAGAATAGATAGCTCCACCCAAAATAAAATCCTAAAACCGTAATCAAGATCCAAATTGGTACTAGATCACTGACTGCAAGAACAGAAGCAAATGGCCATTTGCTACCTTTAGAAAACCAATTCCTCAACATCCTTTAATAATAAAACCAGTTACTTTCATGAGCAAATTATAAAATCCTACATCTCACCTGGAGGTATATACTTGTGTCATATTGGCTCTTTAGAGAATACTCATTGTAAACAGAGGCCAAGGATGGAACTGTTACATATAAAATGTGTATACACAGATCAATGTGTATACATATGCGCTTGTTGAAACTGGAAGACCTAAAGCAGTGGAACCCTCCTGTAAAGATCGCAACTGATTTATGCTAATCCTGATGAGAAACAAAGCAAGGGCTTCCCACTGTATCAAAGTAATATCAGTTTGATACCATATAACAAAGCATAGCATCAAAAGGATTATGTTCAAATAAGTTCATCCAAAGTTCTACAATTGACTACTCCCCCCACCTAGTAGGAACCAGAAAAGAACAACATGTACAAGTAGTAAGAGTTCCTTCTTTTTCTGGCTCAATGCATAGACTGTGAAAAAGGGAATGGCTCAAGAATAGTTATGTACAGTTGTGTTTGTTACTTATAAGGCAAAGAATCCCATTTTGTTCAATTATCTTGGCAAGAAGCCCAGGCTGTTTTCATAACCAAAGATTAATAAATACCCATTTATACAACACTCATAAACAAAAACAGAGATCACTGCCATTGGTTATGTTGATTTGGCCACAACAAAAATTATAAATTTCATGCAGAAAAGATCATTCATAATCGAAATAAGCCTCTGGATGAAGAATACATGTCTAGACTGGTAAAGGCAAATGGTAAATACCAAATTATAATTACCCATCATTTATACGTATGAAGTAAACTCGAATGTTTTTGTACTTGTCAGATGTACTTACCCCTGAAAAATGGTAGTTGGCATTGCAAATATTCACTGTAGATTTTTCATTGCCCCTCTACTACCAAAGAAAAAATGTTTTTTTTGGTATTTTCTCATAGAATAGAACCCAATTCAGTACAAGTCAATAACATGATTTTAATCAAAAGTACAATAGAAAGCAACTAGTCAGAAAGAACCCCAGAACCTGAACAAACTACACTTGGAAAATTAAAACATGTCCAAATAATTCAAAAAGCTCATTTTTAGTAGTTGTGTGGGGTCAGGTCAACTCTCTCTCTCTCCACGTCTCTCTCTCTCATAGATGATATCTGAACAATCTGATGATATCACCACCCAAATCACTTCTTTTGTCAGTTTCATCCATGACATTAATCTGTCCTCTTCAATCGTTGTAATTGATAAGGATTGTTGGGATTTTAATTCAACAGATCATTTAGCACTCCCTCGGTATCTTCACATAAAAAGCATTGAAGAACCTCATTTTCATATTGCCTAATTTCCACCCACACGCCTGCAACATCATCATTTATTGGGAATGGCCCTTCATTATCTCTAAATCCTTCTTGTATCGCCAAATACAATTCATTTGCTCCACCTCCGCCTTCCAATGTAATCCGATATACATGATATTGGACATTGAACCAATTCAATTCGCCCACACAATGTTTAGTTTTCAAAATATAATCCCTGCAACAAAATAAAAATTAATTCAATTTAAAAATCGATATAACAAAAAACTTGGATAAAGTAAGCAAATCAATCATTCAACTTACCCGACAAGCGATTCATGCATTCTACTAGTCACAAACTCACCAAGCACACAAACGGATGATGGAATAGCAAGCAATAGTGCACGGCTGTTGTCATCTTGATGGAATTTATATCTTTCTAGGTAGGTATTCAACACCCTCCTACCTTCTGTAGTATATCCATTTTCAGTAATAAAATATGGATCAATCCCACCCCCAGATAGATAATCAAATAATGAAGCATGGATAAGAGCATGTTGACAGAAGTTCTTGACTTTTCACGGGCATGTCAGTGCATATGAAGTCTGGTCCAAAAATCCACGAGAATAAGGAGCTCCGGAACCAATTGCCACAAATTTATCAATTCTTTTAATTCTGTCACTATGTGGAAATTCAACTCAGTCAAATCTCCACAAATTTATAAATTTCTGGCACATTTCCACTATAGCCGATAATAAGAGTAGCAACATTGCAAATTTGTTTGTGTTCCAGAAACTTGTATGCCTCATTGGTAAGTTTATGTGTATGTAAAGTATTAGCTGCCATTCGATTTAATATCGTGGATGAAATAATTAATGATGTCGCTCATTCATATTTTGTCACAAATAGTGAGTCACTCAACTGCATAATTTTCAGGTTGTAGTCGACATGTTCCGAGCTCAAAATACTTCCACGTCGAATATCCGACCCCAGAAGTATTCCACCTTTATAAAAAGTGCAACATTACCATCCAAATATGAAGATTCCAAAATCTGAAAATCTGTTTCTATGCATCTTGCCCAGTTAAAATGTACGTTTCCATTTAGCTTAACCCTGGATGGCTTTGTGTAACATATAGGTTATATAGGCATATCCTCGATGAATTCATTTGATGTTTTTCTTTTAGGAAAGCAAAGCATTTCCTTGATGAACTTTAAGCATTTGAATTTCTGTCATATTCTCTCTGGTTTGATTTAAGCATTCAAATCTAAAGATTCCAAAATCTAAAAATCTGTTCCTATGCATCTTGTCCAGTTAAAATGTACATTTCCATTTAGCTTAAGCCAGGATGACTTTGTGTAGCATGTAGGTTATATAGGCATATCCTTGATGAATTCCTTTGATGTTTTTCTTTTAGGAAAGTAAAGCATTTCCTTGATGAACTTTAACCATCTGAATTTCTATCTTTTTTCTCTCTGGTTTGATTTAAGCATCCAAATTTAAAGATTCCAAAATCTAAAAAATCTGTTTCTATGCATCTTGCCTAGTTAAAATGTACATTTCCATTTAGCTTAAGCCTGGATGGCTTTCTGTAGCATATAGGTAATATAGGCATGTCCTTGATGAATTCCTTTGATGTTTTTCTTTTAGGAAAGCAAAGCATTTCCTTGATGAACTTTAACCATCCGAATTTCTGTATTTTTTTTCTCTAGTTTGATTTAAGCATCCAAATTTTAAGATTCCAAAATCTGAAAATCTGTTTTGTTTACACCATGATTAACCAAGCGTGATTGAACACCAAGGTAGACATGTCTTCCTCCCTGCCAAAGGGAGATGCTCTTCCAAGGGACAACCACCAAGTCGAACCGCCAAACCTAAAACACATGAGACACATATCATCATCACAAGAACTTGCACAAAGTCCCACATCGGAACTTTGTGCAAACCTCCTACCTTTACTTCCCTATAAATAGGAACAGAACCAAGAAAATGGTAACTTCTCTCTCACTATTATCGCTACTTTGCAATAGTCATCACCCTAGTGACTGTGCATCGAGAGCCTTCGGCCGCACCACACCGTGTCCGGCTTAACGATTGCTTCTCCTATCTTTGTCTTTTTGCAAGTTAGCCTTCTACCAAGGCCCAGGCCCTTCTTCTTGCTAAAGACAACCCCTCTCTCTAAGTTGACCTCCCAAAAAGAGCATCACAGCTTGGCGCCACTCTGGAAACCAATACTTGAAACCCATTTTTCTACTACCTCACTGCTCCTTCACCTATCCGCCCCGCCGCCTTCTTCACTCCACACTCACCATGCCTACCGAGGATAGCCGCGATGCCCAATACAGATCTCTCAGTGAAGGTACCTCTCGTAGGGGACCATCACAGAGGTTAACCTCCGTGCCGAGGTGGAACTCCTCCGCGCCAAAGGTGGTCAAGATGTCTGAGAGGTGTGACCATCTTCACCTGGAATGTTGAGCTGGAACACGACTCATCGCTGGCCCCGGGCGAAACTGAACGGAACCAAGCCTGTGGCTCCTAACGCAGCCCTACCCAGAACCCGAAAGACACAACCAAACCAATGAGCATTCCCACCATGGCCCTCAATCCAGCCTGGGCCCAGAAGGGTAAGGACCCCTCCATCCGAGACGACTGTCGCGCCTTTCTCCAGATTCCCGCCGAGGAACCGGCCTCATGAACCAACGGGTCTACAGGATTGCAGGACCAGATCTCGACCGCCGACGGGACCCCTTTTATCCTCTGCAATCTCAAGACCCAAATGTGACACACTTAGGCCCCCACCAAAACCAACCCATGTGCCTACCGGAGAGGTATGGGGACTTTGACGATTGGGAGCATGATTACTGTAAGAGCGCGAGCCTTATCACACCGAGGAGTTCGATGGACTGACCTTTATCTAGCTCCCCGCCACACACACACCGCACCTCCAAAGAACCGAGACTCTCCCCATGCCGACTAATGAGACTTCTCTTGAGAAGGTCCGACGCTGAGAATGAGCAGCAGCAGAACCACCAACCACTGGGCAAAGCCACGACTGGGCCCTTTACTGAGCGATCCTTACTTTCCACCAGAGAAGGGAATCCAGCCCTCCGCATTGCCTTCTACACTGCACGGAGGATCCTCACCCACATACATTCTTTCCAACCGCCATGGGATGTAAAGGCTTAACTGACGAGGGCATGTGCCTCCTCTTCCCATCTACCCTCGCCGGCGGCCCAATTGGTTCTACAGCCGAGCCCCGCACCATCAATACGCTTGATACCTGGCAGCTTTCCCGACCATTTCATGATCCGACCGATCGCTTCTACTCGCGCGGACGACCGCATATGCTTCGCAGGTGAGGATGAGCCCTTCGGGAGTATGCAGCCAGTTCACCACGAGTACGCCTGCTGCCCGAGACCGATGATCGTGCCGCTTGCTTTCAAGAGTGGCCTCCGAGAGTCTAACTTTCGGCATTGCACCTTGTCCACAAAGAACCCTTGGAACACGATGTCAATTAATGAAGCAAAGCCGCAGACACGCCAAGGCCGAGTATTTCAACTCTAAAGCGTGGCCCGCCACCCCAAGACATCATCTTTTCACGATCCCCAACTCGCTTCAAGACCCACCTCAACCCCGCCTCAACATTCTACTCCCGCCTAGTATCCAGGGTGCCCAAGACTTCCAAACTAAGGATAACTACCAAGATACCTTCAACAATAACAAACGGGCAGTATATAACAACCACCACTCACCCAATGGGTTAACTCCAAGACGGCAAGCGATCGGCTCCACTTCCTTCTCACCCAAGCCTTGTTCGAGGTCTTCACCACCTCAACACCACCTACGAAATGTCCTGTGCACGAGGCACCTAAAATACCCAAGCCTCCCCGAGACTGCAAAGAAGCCCATGCCCAACACGGGTGTCTTCGTCGCTTACCGCCTCGTGGACACGACACCGAATCTTGTGTTGCCCTGCGCAACATCATCGAAGGACTTATTCGCGATGGGAAACTGGACAAGTATGTGAGCAATCTCCCACCCCCACCTAACCCTCACCAACGCCAGATCAACATGATCTCAACTATCAGTGGTGGTCCCACCCTGGCTGGAACCTCCAACAACTCCATCAAACATTATGTCCGCTCCACCTATAGCGCACTGTGCCTCGCCACCGAGCAGGGACGCTTGTCAAGACCCACAAATCAGGCTGGGCTCCCATTACCTTCTGTGAGGAGGAAGAGCGCGGTGTTATCCTCCCCCACGATGATCCAATCATTATCCGCGCCGACATTTCTAACTTTGATGTGGGGCGATCCCGTGGACATCGGCAGCTTCGGCCGCTGTGATGTTTGCCGAGGCCTTCAATGAGCTCTGTGTCCCATCTCACTCCGCCGATCAAGCATCACACCCCTAGTGAGCTTCTCTCGGTGAGGTGGTCCAGCCCATTGGAAGCATTCTATCTCCCATTTCTATCGGTCGGCACCCCAGCGGAGGACAATCACCACTCCTTCCTCATTATCGACTGCCCCACAGCCTACAATGTCATCCTCGGCCGCCCCGCCATGGCCCAAATGAAGGTATTCATCTCCACCCATATGCTGCTGCTCAAGTTTCCTACACCTCATGGCACAGTGCACGGTGCGTGGAGACCAACTTGGCGCCTCAAGCTACGCTCGGCAAAGAAGGTCCACCAACCGCCAACATCGGGCGAGGCCTCGCAGTAACCTGTGCCCAACACCGTTCAAGCCGCACCGAGCGCCGTGAGGACCCTAGGAGGAATTGCTACCCCACAGCCGAACTCGTGGAAGATCTTGAGCCGTTACGCTGATGAAAACATCCCTGACCGGGCAGTCGATTGGCACTCTCTCTCACAGAGCTTGCTCGATCTTGTCGCTTCTTCGCTTGCACGAGGTCTTCGCTGGTCGCACAATGACATGCCCGCATATCACCTCGAGATCATATCCCACCGCTCAAGATTAATCCCGCCGCTCACCCGCTCGCAAGCGCCGTGCTTATGACCCAGAGCGATACGAGGCCATGAGGGCAGAGGTGGACAAGCTAACTAGCATTGGATTTATCAAGGAGGTGGACTATCCCACCGGCTGGCCAATGTGGTGATGGTCCGAAGGGTACGAAGGGCTGGCGCATGTGTGTCGACTACACCAACCTCAATCGAGTCCGCCCAAGGATAGCTTCCTACCCAAGATCGACCCGCTAGTTGATGCCACACCGCCACGCCTTCTCAGCTTCATGGATGCTTACTCGGGGTACAACCAGATTTTCATGCATCCTGAGGACCAGGCACATACCTCCTTCATCACGGATCGTGGCCTTTATCATAAGGTCATGCCCTTCGGCCTCAAGAATGCCGGCCACATATCGCCTCGTGAACGGCATTCGCTTCCCGATTGGCAACACCATGGAGGTTTATGTCGATGACATGCTCGTCAAGAGTCGCACTACTGACCAAAGACATCCCCAACCTCTCAGCCATGTTCACCATTCCAAGCAAGATAGATGAGGCTCAACCCCACCAAGTGTGCATTTGGGGTGGCTTCAGGCAAATTCCTTGGCTTCATGATCAGCCAGAGGGGTATTGAGGCCAATCCAGAAAAGATCAAGGCCATATTAGACATGGCCATACCCAAGACGATCAAGGACATCCAGAGCCTTACCGGGCGAAGTCGCAGCCACTGTATTCATCTCCAAAGCCACCGATCGCGCTCTTCTTCAAGGCACTTAAGGGCAGCAAGCGGAGTATTACCTCGGACCGGCCGAGTGCGATAAAGCTTTCAACGAGCCGGCGATATGGCGGCCGCCTTATTGTCAACACCGAGCCCGCGACACCCTCATGATCTATCTCTCCGCCTCGCCACGGCCGGGCCTCAGGCTCATCCGACAAGAACGGCCGAGCACCCCAGCATTACGCCAAAGCCGCTATAGGACGCCGAGGCTCGATACCCGCACATCGAAATTGGCATTCGCCGTGGTCTCGGCCGCGCCTCAGCCGTATTGTGCTCATACCATTCATGTCTTAACCAATCAACCACTTCGCAAGTATTGCGTGGCTGAGACTTCGGGAGGCTAGTCATGGGCCATTGAGCTTGGCGAATTTGATATCCACTACAAACCCCGCCCTGCCACGGGGCCAGCCGTGGCTGACTTTATATCCGACCACCAACCCCATGCCATGGCCACCAGATCACGATGGAGCCCACTCCCACCCCGAGCCAGTCCACGCCGCCGGCAACGGCAGCTTCAGACAATACGCCTTATGGACTTTGTATGGATGGCTCTTCCAACGCCTGTGGATGCGAGTCGCCTTGTTCTCGCCCCTCCGCATAAGGTTGTCCCGAGTACGCCGCTTCCAATTCCACGCCCAACAATAAGGCCGAATACGGCACTTTTAGTGGCCTCCGCTAGCCAAGGAGATGGGCACTAGGCAAATTCAGATTTTCGCGACTACACTGTCAGGCACCAAGTCAACCAGACTTCACGCTAAGGACGTGTCCATGACAAACCTACCTCCAACATGCACGCCATCCGCCAGCAACCTTCAATGCTTATCTCATGCCGTACCACGCCGAGAATAGCCATGCCGATGCCCTAGCTAGACTAGCCTCACCATGAGAGCAGGTGGTCTTGGCCGCAATATCCACATGGAAATCTTGGATCACCAAGCACACGGACACCACTCATCCGCGCCATCGATCACACCAACATGGATGGACCCCATCCTCCAATTTTTGCAGTAACTGACACTACCCGACTACTGAGGCGCGACATGTTCGCTTATCGCCCGCCTGATACTGATCATTAATGGCGCCTCAGATAAGCGCCGATTCACCTTACCTTACCCGCCCGACCAGAGGAAGGCCACTATGTCCTCCGGAAATTCACGGGGCATCCGGTAGCCATTCAGCGCCGCCTCGCGCATAAGGCCATTAGGCAAGGATACTTCCGCCCTCACTTCACACGATGCCTAAGCCTTCACCCGTGCGCGATAAGTGTCGCGGCTTGCCAATATCCCGCAACTCACAACCGAACCTTTAACACCATGGTCACCCTGGCTATTCGCTCGCTGGGGACTTGACTCATTGGACCTATGCCCGAGGGCAAAGGCTGTGTCACACGCAGTGGCAATGACTACTTCACTAATGGGCCCGAGGCCCGCCACCATCATCGCGCGCTCGCATTGAAACTTTTGTTTGGCAAAATATCGCAGTCGCTCGCATCCCTAACGCCATCGTCACGGACAACGGCCGGCAATTTGACAACGCAAAATTTAGGCAGTTTTGTTCCAATCTCAAGATAAAACTTTGCTTCGCTTCTCCAGCCCATCCTCACCCAATGGCCAGGTCGAAGCCGTGAACAAAATTATCAAGAAAACCTTGAAGACCAAGCTTGACAAAGCCAAGGGTTGCTGCCAGAGCTACTCCCAGAGGTTATTTGGGCTTACCGCACCACCTTCGTACTCAACTGAGAGACACCATTTTCCTTTCCTTTGGTACCGAAGGGTACCAGTGAGAGATTGGCCAGCCCACATACCGAACCTCCACTTACGAGGCCGAGGCTAATAACGAGCAGCTGGCCCTCAACCTCGACTTCATCGATGAGCTTCGTGACCAGCCAACATGCGAACGCCGATACAAGCAGCCATGGTTGCAAGTGGCACTACAACCTGCAGTTAAACCCCGCGCCACAATCGGGATCGGGTCATGCGCAAGGTTTCCTTGGCCACTAAGAATCTTAATGAGGGTACCCGGCCCTATGTGGGAAGGTCCGTATGAGATCACCAAGGTTTGCCGCCGACTTATCACTTCGGACCCAAGGGCAAAACGTTGCCTCACCCTTGGAACGCCGACCATCTCAAGTACTACTACAAGTAAACATACCTAGACCCTAGGACATTATGTTTTCTTATACCTCGGTCTCGAGCCTTGACTCACCCCACCATTGTACTTTCTGCCTTTCGCACCTATTTAATAGAAATACCCAACTGGGCCCCATTTCTACTTAAGAACTTGTATCGCTTAAGGTAAAAGCTACCAAGCTATCATAAAATCAAAGTAACCCCGCCTTTAGGCAGGGAAATATCCATACATGTCAAAAGACTACGTCAAATAACGGGTACAACATAGCAAAATACAAGCAGCCTCGTGCATCAAGATGGTCGCCCGCCTCCTCAAATGTGTCGATCCACGGCGACTCCTCCGCTAGCATCGCACTCTCCCGCCTCACCTCCGGGCGACTCGTGGCCCTCGCAGATGGCGTGGCTGCAAATAATGACTCGACCGGAAGGAATGGGAGGAGGAACACCACTAGTGTCGAAGTTTATATCCAACTCGATTAAACTCGCAACCGCCCCACCCATACCGCTTCTCAACCATCGATCCAAAGACAAGGCTCTTGAACTCCGTCTGAGCCCTCGACATTCTCCACAAATCTCGCACGAGCCATGCTCAGCCTCCTCCTCCTCCTCTCGACTCGAGTCTAGCCTCCTCCACCGCCTCCACCGCCGAGTCGCCTCCTTCACTCCCGCCTAACCTCCCCACCTTCAAATGCAGACATTCTCTCTCGGATGGCGCACTGGGC
The DNA here is from genome assembly GCF_029339155.1 of Prunus mume. Taxonomy (NCBI): domain Eukaryota; kingdom Viridiplantae; phylum Streptophyta; class Magnoliopsida; order Rosales; family Rosaceae; genus Prunus; species Prunus mume. Next base: position 43,335,717 of record NC_142699.1, read on the forward strand.
TCTTGCGAGCAGCCTTGGCTGTCTTGAATGGCGTCTAGCCAAGTCCACCTCTCTCTCCTGCTAGGTAAGGTACATATCCCCAAAAGCCGCAAGAAAGGTATGATCATAAGCACATCATAATTGCACGATTAGAGAGTCAAAGGCACAAGAACACTTACATTGGCGGCAGAGAGCACCGCGTCTCGATCCGATCGAGAAGTCCGTGGCCTTGGTCCGAGCGTAGCTCCCGCATCAATCTTACCCCACCAGAAGGCGTTGACAAGAGGTACTTCCGGCGATGCATGGCTGGGTTACCTCCTTCGCCTCCCGTCGAACCGAGGCAAAGTCTATATCCCTGCATCAGCAGGAATAGCTCTCCATCTCGAGCGGCAGCTTGGGTGTGGGATCTAGGTCAAATGGTGGCAGCACTGTCCCCACCCATGACGCCATGGATCGAGGACTCAAGTCCCTCCGCTTTCTTCTCAGCCAACCGCCATCCTCCTCCGTCTGAGGCCGCTTCAGCAGCCTGCTGTCCCCCTGGCAGATCGGGCGCCTCTTTGCTCGCTTCTTGGCCCTATTGGCCCTATCCCTCTCTCTTCTCTCGCAACTTTCGCTGCCTCTCCTCCTCATCCACCACTACCTTGGTGACGCCTCAACCACGGTCACCACCTTCTTCACCTCACCATCAAAACAACACCAAGCACGGTGAGAAGCTATACAACATCATACACATAACAAGGAGTGGCGGGCTAATACTTACTTCCTTGAAGCAACCCCGACAGTAGAAGAAGGGTGGGTCACAATATTCTTCACTCACGCTACGCCTCCTAGGGCACCTGTCTCCTCACCACTCTATCTCTTCCTCCTCCTCCCTAGACACTGGCCTACACTTCACAGAACCTGCACATGGACAAAGGCGTTAGTTCTCACAAGCCTCAGACAACAATACATATTCATACCAACACATTCAAACACAAAGACATGAGTGATGACCCAAGACCTATAGATTGAAAATGGGTAGGCACATGTTTGCTGACAGTCGTCCCAGGCCAGCACTCCCAATCACCAAAGGCAAAGAACCATCGATTTCGCCACGTCTTCTGCGACGATGGTGGTTGCCCTATAAAGTATCCTCTCTCCTTCGCCTTCGGCAGCTGACTGCACCTACCAAAATTGCCTGCTGTTCGGACACCGAGTACGATGCATGAATCGCCAAGGTGGGCTCCTCGCTTCGCCAACCACCATGCTATGTACACCTGCAAGATACACCGTGTTGGGATTATATCGCCAGGGGCATAGCCCAATCTGAAAGCATAATTTGCACCAAGGATGCAATGGTAACCTCAACCCATATTTGTACATCGCTGAGAACACCATAACGCAACCCTCGGGAGGGTACCTAGCCGCTTCGGTAGGTATGGGCAACCTCAACCCCACACAATCAGGTACCGCATAGTCTGCCTTCAAGTGACTCTAGATCATACAAACTCATCATATTTTTCTTCGGTAGTGGCACCCTATTGGGACACCCACATCGCAGATGCTACTACCACTGTACCACACCCGACGGCCCAAATTACCCACTTCCACTAGCCTCTGGTGCCTGGGTTATCCCCAACACCCGGTTTGCACAAGCTTCTAGGGCCACATAGTTCCTTTGCATCTCCCTATAAGCTTCCCTGTAACTCCTTGACTGCTCTTCTCCCCCAACCCTATTTCCTCCACTATCACCCTTCCACCACATGTTCAAACTCAAGATTTCTCTCACCAGCACCTAAGTCCTCATTAAGGCTACCACTCTCAAACTCTTCCCCACAAAGCATGGGGACTTCGAGCTTTGACTTTCTCTTTCAGAATGATCAGACATCTACAAACACAAAAAGGGAAACTAAGGGGCATGCGAAGATTGAAAACAGGAGCCTAGGCATGTTCTTAATATGTTCATGACAGTTCATCTACGTTCATATCACATTCATGCAAAACTCAAACAAAAGAGGCATTTCAATCCAGAAGGGGAGAATGAGCACAAGGCATACCTTGTTATCTCCACCGTCCACGGTTGCCGGAAATCGCTTAGCTCCCAAAAAGCACCTTTTCCCGTCTCGCCGGAAATCGCTCCGCTTCCTAGATCCTATCGGAAATCGCCCCTCTCGTCTACAAAAATCTTTCGAAAAAAACTCAAGTGCTCATTCCTTCAGCCCTCCTCACTTTTTTAAAGGCATATGAAGGACCCTTCGATTCTTGCTCCAAGCAATAACTCATCATACCGTTGGGACGCCTCGATTTCCACGCCGACGTTTCCATTCCACCTTCCCTTCGGAAGGCATGATGACGCCACACCTTCCTTCTTGGAAGGGTCCTTCCGGCTTGGAAGGACCCTCGCGACACGCGGTGACGCGTCACACCTTCCTTCTAAGGCTCCTTCCGCGCCGAATGACCTCGCGACACGCGGTGACGCGTCACACCTTCCCTTCGAAGTCTCCTTCCGCGTGGAAGGACCCTTCACGACACGCGTGACGCCACACCTTCCTCGGAAGGCTCCATTCGCGCGGAAGGACCTCGCGACACGCCGTGACGCCACACCTTCCTTCGGAAGGCTCCCTTCCGGCGTGAAGGACCCCTCGCGACACGCGGTGACGCCACACCTTCCTTCGAAAGCATGATGACGCCACACCTTCCTTCGGAAGGCTCCTTCCGGCTTGAAGGACCCCTCGCGACACGCGGTGACATCACACCTTCCTTCTGGAAGGCATGATGACGCCACACCTTCCTTCGGAAGGCTCCTTCCGCCGCGGAAGGACCCCTCGCGACACGCAGCGACGCCACACCTTCCTTCGGAAGGCATGATGACGCCACACCTTCCTTCGGAAGGCTCCTTCCGAAGCTTGGAAGGACCTCGCGACACGCCGTGACGCCACACCTTCCTTCGAAGGCATGATGACGCCACACCTTCCCTTCGGAAGGCTCCTTCCGCGTGGAAGGACCCCTCGCGACACGCCGTGATGTCGCACCTTCCCTTCGAAAGCATGATGACGCGTCACACCTTCCCTTCGAAGGCTCCTTCCGGCTTGGAAGGACCTCGCGACACGCCGATGACGCGTCACACCTTCCTTCTGGAAGGCATGATGACGCGTCACACCTTCCTTCGGAAGGCTCCTTCCGAGCTTGGAAGGACCCTCGCGACACGCGGTGACGCGTCACACCTTCCTTCGTAAGGCATGATGACGCCACACCTTCCTTCCGGAAGGCTCCTCCGCTTGGAAGGACCCCTCGCGACATGCGATGACGCCACACCTTCCTTCGAAGGCATGATGACGCGTCACACCTTTCCTTCGGAAGGCTCCTTCCGCTTGGAAGGAGACTCGCGATGACGTCACACCTTCCTTCGGAAGGTACCCGTGACGCCATACCTACCTTCGGAGGCTATCTTCGGCGTGCCACCTTCGCACCCCATGACCAACAAAAAAAAAAAAAAAGAGGTGTCTTCTAATTTTCAAACTTGGGGACTAGGGACTACCTTCGGCACCCGCCACGCGACACGCTTGGTTGAAATACACAACCTCTTCACAAGTTCCCAAACCAGAAGCCACTTCTTGATTGACAACTTGGGGGACTACTGTTTACACCATGATTAACCAAGCGTGATTGAACACCAAGGTAGACATGTCTTCCTCCCTGCCAAAGGGAGATGCTCTTCCGAAGGGACAACCACCTGCCGAAGCTCCGAACTGCCAAACCTAAAACACAGGAGACACGTGTCATCATCACAGCAACTTGCACAAAGTCCCACATCGGAACTTTGTGCAAACCTCCTACCTTTACTTCCCTATAAATAGGAACAGTAACCAAGAAAATGGTAACTTCTCTCTCTCACTATTACTGCTACTTTGCAATAGTCACTCACCCTAGCTGACTCAGGCATCGGAGAGCCTTCGGCCGGCACCACACCGGTGTCCGAAGCTTAACGATTGCTTCTCCTATCTTTGTCTTTTGCAGTTAGCCCTCTACCAAGGCCCAGGCCCTTCTCTTGCTAAAGACAACCCCCTCTCTCTAAGTTGACCCTCCCCGAAAAAGAGCATCAACATGTTTCTATGCATCTTGCCCAGTTAAAATATACATTTCCATTTAGTTTAAGCCTAGATGGCTTTGTGTAGCATATAAGTAATATAGACCTATCCTTGATGAATTCCTTTGATGTTTTTCTTTTAGGAAAACAAAGCATTTCCTTGATGAACTTTAACCATCTGAATTTTGCACATGCAGCAAGCAATATTGCACATGCGTCACTTTGATAATTGGAATTCTATTAACAGGAAAATGCAAGGAACAACAAATATCGCGTTTTTCTATAAAGGTATTATCCTTTTGGTATCAGAAACGCGATCTGGAAGTGGATTGAGCTTGGCTCATAACGACTACAACTCGAAGATTGTGCGCTTGAATGACCATTTGTTTATGACCAAGTGTGGACAGAAAGCGGGAGCTGTCACATTCCTTTGTAGCTGAAATTTGTCGTGTGGCACCTAATACTTTGCATGTAATAACCCAAACCAAAAATTAATATTTAATTATTAATTTATTAGAAGAAAAGACTAAAATGCCCTTAGAATTTTTATTAGGTCAAAGGTTGACTTTTTGTCCAAGAAGGAAATTGGGGATTTCAATTATACCGTTGCGTAGAGCGCGACGTAAACGAGTCCGTAGACACGTAGTGGACTCGAATCGGAATTATAACGAAGAAAATACGGTCAAAATACACTCAAGGGCAAAAAGGTAATTTTGGAAAACTAGATTTTTTAAAACCCTCGCTTCTCTCTCTCTCTGGGCACCGAGCCACCCCCGATATTTCTCTCCACCGGTGGCTTCTTCAAGCCACCGCGCCCGCCACCGCAGTCACGAGACCGGCCACAAATGATCGCCTAGCTCCGCCATCACGCCCAGTCTTGTTCGCACAACAGAGCAAGACGCTCGAAAACCATGTTTTCCGACCGCTTTGATGTAACTTTGCTAGCGGTTTCTCCCTCCTCCGGCCACCAATCCAGTCGTGTGAGGTATGAATTTCTAGCTATTTTTCATGATCTAGCTGATGGTTGAGTAGGATTTGAGGAATTTCTAGCGTGAGAGGGTTAATTTCGAACCTAGGATTCGGCCGGTTTTGAGATCACGGTTTCAGCCACTTCCGGCCACTTTTTGGGGTAGGTCCAAGAACAAAAGTGGTTCCAAATAGGGTGTTTTACCTAGGATAGGAGTCTTGAGCCGAGATGTTGAGTTTTCCGGCGAGGCGTTATCGCTTTAGGCACCACGCTGTGCCGGTGGCGGCGCGTGGGCAACGAGGTGGGGATCACGACAGTTTTAGAATGACCTCCTAGCCTCACGAGCGCGTAGGATTTCGCGGAACTTAATTCGGATATCGTTTAGACCCCGAACGGATCTCGCCTAGTATGCGATTTCCGGGTTCAATACATTTGAACCGTTGGATTGTAGTTAATTCCAAGTATGTTAATCTAGACCTTTCCTGTGATCGTATGGTATTTGATGATCGTGAAATGGAGTCCCGATACTCCAGTAAATGTCAGCCCTAGAGTGAGGTTTAGTGAAAATAAACCAGCCATGTGTCCGAACAGAGGAAAGAACTACGTGTGGCTTGATCCTCGAAAGGGTGCACGAGGCAGCCTACAGCAGTGTGTGCAGCCACGAATCGCAGTCCTCGCTTGTTTCTGTGGACATTTTGGTCATTTTTGACCCATCACAGTGTCAGCTTTAATGTGTTTCACCCGGATTCCAAAGTGGAAATTGGATCGAATCGTTTACTGCATACACCAATCGCTTGCCAATGAAGCATACAAGTTTCTGGAACAACGAAAAATTAGCCATGTTGTTACTCTTATTGTCGGCTATAGTGGAAGGGTACCAGAAATTTATAAAGTTCAACGAAAACCAGGAGTTCAATTTCCAGATCGTAATGCACGGTTGAAAGAATTGAAAATTTTGTCGCAATTGGTTCCGAGCTCTGTATGCTCTTACGACTTTGGAAAATGTGTATGTACCTGACATGCCCGGTGAAGCAAGCAAGAACTTAGGTCAAGATGCTATAATCTATGCTTCATTATGTGATCATCTGTCTGGGGGTGGGATTGATCTATATTTTATTACTGAAAATGGATATACTATAGAAAGTAGTAGGGTGTTGAATACCTACCTAAAAAGATATGAAACCCATCAACATGACAATAGCTGTGCACTATTATTTGCTGTTCCATCACCCGTTGGTGTGCTTGGTGATTTTTTGACTAGTAAAGTGCGGGAATTTCTTGCCAAGTAAGTTGAATGATTGATTCGCTTACTTTATCCAAATATTTTGTTATATCAATTTTTAAATTCAATTAATTTTGATTTTGTTTTAGGGGTTACCAACTGAAAGCTAAAGACTGTGTGGGTGAGTTGAATTGGTTCAACATCCAACATCATATATTTCAGATTGCATTGAAAGGCAAAGGTGAAGTAAATGAATGGTATTTGGCGACACAAGCAAAATATAAAGATATTGAAGGGCCATATCCAACAAATGATGATGTTGCAGGCACGTGGGTGAAAATTGGGAAAGATGAAAATGAGGTTTTTCACTGCTTTTACAACTCGAAGATACAAAGAGAATGCTAAATTATCTGTAGAGGTATAATCCCAACAATCCTTATCAATTACAATGATTGAAGAGGTCAGATTAATGTCATGGAGGAAACTGATATCACCACCCAAATCATCAGCACACTTCTTATGTCAGTTTCCTCCATGCTTCATTGGCAAGTTTATCTCAGGTGTATGCAAAGTATTAGGTACCACACGACAAATTTCAGCTATAAAGGAACTGATAGCTCCCGCTTTCTGTCCACACTTGGTCATAAACAAATGGTCATTCAAGCGCACAATATTTGAGTTGTAGTCGTTATGAGTAAAGCTCAATCCACTTCCAGATCGTGTTTTCGATCCCAAAAGGATTCCACCTTTATAGAAAAACGCGATATTTGTTGTTCCTTGCATTTTCCTGTCAATAGAATTCCAATTATCAAAGTGACGCATGTGCAATATTGCTTGTTGTATGCAATTTGTTTGGACTCAAACCAGAAAGATATGGATGCTTAAATCAAAGCAGAAAGAACAAGACAGAAATTCAGATAGTTAAAGTTCATCAAGGAAGTGCTTTGCATTCCTAAAAGAAACACATCATAGGAATTCATCAAGAATATGCCTATATTACCTAATGCTACACAAAGCCATCTAGGCTTAAGCTAAATGAAAATGTACATTTTAACTAGGCAAGATGCATAGAAAGAGATTTTCAGATTTTGGAATCTTAAAATTTGGATGCTTAAATCAAACTAGAGAGAAAAAGACAGAAATTCAGATGGTCAAAATTCATCAAAGAAATTCTTTACTTTCCTAAAAGAAAAACATCAAATGAATTCATCAAGGACATGCCTATATTACCTACATGCTACACAAAGCCATCCAAGCTTAAGCTAAATGAAAATGTACATTTTAACTAGGCAAGATGCATAGAAAGAGATTTTCAGATTTTGAATCTTAAAATTGGGTGCTTAAATCAAACCAGAGAGAAAAAAAACAGAAATTCAGATGGTTAAAGTTCATCAAGGAAATGCTTTGCTTTCCTAAAAGAAAAATATCAAAGGAATTCATTAAAAATATGCATATATAACGTATATGCTACACAAAGCCATTCATGGTTAAGCTATGTGGAAACGTACATTTTAACTGGGAAAGATATGTACATTTTAACTGGGCAGGATACATACATTTTAACTGGGCAAGATGCATAGAAACAGATTAACATCAAGGAATTCAAGAATATGTTTTCCAAAAAGAAAAACATCAAGGATGTGCTTTCCAAAAATATTTTTCTAACACAAACCATTGTTTCAAAAGAAAAATAATAAGAAATTACTTACCCAGCAAGATGAAATGGTGATGATTGAGATGGATGCGATGGAGAAAGAGGAACAAAATGCAGCCGTCCGCAACAGAAGAGAAAGAGGAAGAGAGGTTTTAGGTGCTAGCTCGTCATATTTTAGGGTTTATACAGAGTGAGATAGTAAATGAAGGAAGAGATGATTTAGTCAAACCCGGTACGAATGGGCCAGTTAAAACCATGATTTAATATATTTAAAGCCTTCTATGCTTGAGTAGAAAAATCTACGTCAGAAAACAAATATGAAAAAGGAGGAAATTAAAGAATTGAAACTTTTCATGTCTTGATGGGAGTATAAATTTTGACCTGGTACTAATGGGCCGGTTAAAACAATCATTTAGTATATTTACTATAATGGCTTCATCCAACGCATTCTAGCCTAGCTAATGAATACATTCCTGGCCCAACTTAAAGCATTTCATGCCTTTAGAAGAAAAATCTAATTCGTGGGGATAATTGAAAAATTGAAGCTTTCCATACCTTGATGGGAATTCTACTCGGATCTGAATTGGAAAAAATAATAATAACAACAAATTTATATATATATATATATATATATATATATATAAACAAGTACATAACAAAGCAAAAACAATTTAACCAACAAAAAAACACAAAGCAAAACATTTCCGCAAAAAAAATCACCAAGCACCCCAACGGGTGATGGAACAGTAAACAATAGTGCACAGCCGTCGTCATGTTTATGGATTTCATATCTTTTTAGGTAGGTATTCAACACCCTACTACTTTCTGTAGTATATCCATTTTCAGTAATAAAATATAGATCCATCCCACCCCCAGACAGATGATCACATAATGAAGCATGGATTATAGCATCTTGACCTAAGTTCTTGCTTGCTTCATGGGGCATGTCAGGTACATACACACTTTCCAGAGTCGCAAGAGCATAAAGAGCTCCGGAACCAATTGCGACAAAATTTTCAATTCTTTCAGCTGCATTACGATCCGAAATTGAACTCCTGGTTTCCGTGGAACTTTATAAATTTCTGGTACCCTTCCACTATAGCTGACAATAAGAGTAACAACATGGCTAATTTTTCATTGTTCCCGAAACTTGTATGCTTCATTGGCATGCGATTCAGGTGTATGAAAAGTATTAGGTGCCACAAGACAAATTTCAGCTACAAAGGAATTGATAGCTCCCGCTTTCTATCCAAACTTGGTGATAAACAAATGGTCATTCAACCTCACAATCTTTGAGTTGTAGTCGTTACGAGCAAAGCTCAATCCACTTCCAGATCGCGTTTTCGATCCCAAAACGATTCCACCTTTATAGAAAAACGCGATATTTATTGCTCCTGTCAATAGAACTCCAATTATCAAAGTGATGCATGTGCAATATTGCTTGCTGTACGCAACTTCTTTGGACTCTAACCAGAAAGATATGGATGCTTAAATCAAAGTAGAAAGAACAAGACAGAAATTCAGATGGTTAAAGTTCATCAAGGAAATGCTTTGCTTTCCTAAAAGAAAAATATCAAAGGAATTCATCAAGGACATGCGTATATTACCTATATGCTACACAAAGCCATCTAGACTTAAGCTAAATGGAAATGTACATTTTAACTGGGCAAGATGCATAGAAACAGATTTTCAGATTTTGGAATCTTCAAATTATGATGCTTAAATCAAACCATTAAGAAAAAGGCAGGAATTCAGATGGTTAAAGTTCATCAAGGAAATGCTTTACTTTCCTAAAAGAAAAACATCAAAGGAATTCATCAAGTACATGCTTATATTACATATATGATACACAAAGCCATCTAGGCTTAAGCTAAATGGAAATGTACATTTTAACAGGGCAAGGTGCATAGAAACCGATTTTCAGATTTTGGAATCTTAAAATTTGGATGCTGAAATCAAACCAAAAAGAAAAAGACAGAAATTCAGATGGTTAAACTTCGTCAAGGAAATGCTCTGCTTTCCTAAAAGAAAAACATCAAAGAAATTCATCAAGCACATGCTTATATTACCTATATGCTACACAAAGCCATCTAGGCTTAAGCTAAATGGAAATGTACATTTTAACATGGCAAGATGCATAGAAAACGATTTTCAGATTTTGGAATCTTAAAATTTGGATGCTGAAATCAAACCAGAGAGAAAAAGACAGAAATTCAGATGGTTAAAGTTCATCAAGGAAATGCTCTACTTTCCTAAAAAAAAAACATCAAAGGAATTCATCAAGGACATGCCTATATTACCTACATGCTACACAAAGTCATCCAGGCTTAAGCCAAATGGAAATGTACATTTTAATTGGGAAAGATGCATAGAAACAGATTAACATCAAGGAATTCAAGAATATGCTTTCCAAAAGGAAAAACATCAAGGATGTGCTTTCGAAAAATATATTTCTAAAACAAATCATTGTTTCAAAAGAAAAATAATCAGAAATTACTTACCCAGCAAGATGAAATGGTGATGACTGAGATGGACAAGATGGAGAAAGAGGAACACAATGCAGCCGTCAGCAAACAAAAGAAAAAGAGGAAGAGAGGTTTTAGGCGCTAGCTCGTCATATTTTAGGGTTTAAACAGAGTGAGATAGTGAATGAAGGAAGAGATGGTTTAGTTAAACCCGGTACGTATGGGCCGGTTAAAACCATTATTTAATAGATTTAAAGCCTTTTATGGCTTGAGAAGAAAAATTTAAGTTAGAAAACAAATATGATAAAGAGGAAAATTGAAAAATTAAAGCTTTTCATGTCTTTATGGGAGTATAAATTTACCTGGTACGAATGGGCCGGTTAAAACCATGATTTAGTATATTTACTATACTGGCTTCATCCAGCGCATTCCAGCCTAGCCAAGGAATACCTTCATGGCCCAACTTAAAGTGTTCCACGCCTTGAGAAGAAAAATCTAATTCCGGGTGAAAATTGAAGCTTTCCATACCTTGTTGGGAATTCTACTCAGATCTGAATTGGAAAAAATAATAATAACAAAAAATTCATATGTATATAACCAAATACATAACAAAGCAAAAACAATTTGATCAACAAAAAAACACAGAGCAAAAACATTTCTGCCAAAAAATCACCAAGCACACCAACGGGTGATCGAACAGCAAACAATAGTGCACAGCGGTCGTCATGTTGATCGATTTCATATATTTTTAAGTAGGTATTCAACACCCTACTACTTTCTGTATTATATTTATTCTCAATAATAAAATATAGATCCATCCCACCCCCAGACAGATGATCACATAATGAAGCATGGATTATAGCATCTTTACCTAAGTTCTTGCTTGCTTCACGGGGCATGTCAGGTACATACACACTTTCCAAAGTTGCAAGAGCATAACGAGCTTCGGAACCAATTGCGACAAAATTTTCAAACCTTTCAGCTCCATTACGATCTGGAAATTGAGCTCCTAGTTTCCATTGAACTTTATAAATTTTTGGTACCCTTCCACTATAGCAGACAATAAGAGTAACAACATGACTAATTTTTCGTTGTTCCAGAAACTTGTATGCTTCATTGGCAAGCGATTCAGGTGTTTGCAAAGTATTAGACGCCACACGACAAATTTCAGCTACAAAGGAATTGACAGTTCCCTCTTTCTGTCCACACTTCGTCATAAACAAATGGTCATTCAAGCGCACAATCTTCGAGTTGTAGTCGTTATGAGCAAAGCTCAATCCTCTTCCAGATCGCGTTTTCGATCCTAAAAGGAATCCACCTTTATAGAAAAACGCGATATTTGTTGTTCCTTGTATTTTCCTGTCAATAGAATTTCAATTATCAAAGTGACGCATGTGCAATATTGCTTGCTGTATGCAATTTGTTTGGACTCAAACCAGAAAGATATGTATGCTTAAATCAAAGCAGAAAGAACAAGACAGAAATTCAGATAGTTAAAGTTCATCAAGGAAATGATTTGCTTTCCTAAAAGAAAAATATCAAAGGAATTCATCAAGGATATGCCTATATTACCTATATGCTACACAAAGCCATCCAAGCTTAAGCTAAATGGAAATGTACATTTTAACTGGGTAAGATGCATAGAAACCGATTTTCAGATTTTGGAATCTTAAAATTAGGATGCTGAAATCAAACTAGAGAGAAAAAGACAAATTCAGATGGTTAAAGTTCATCAAGGAAATGCTTTGCTTTCCTAAAAGCAAAACATCAAAGGAATTCATCAAGGATATGCCTATATAACTTACATGCGACACAAAGCCATCTAGGCTTAAGCTAAATGCAAATGTACATTTTAACTGGGCAAGATGCATAGAAACAAATTAACATCAAGGAATTCAAGAATATGATTTCCAAAAAGAAAAACATCAAGGATGTGCTTTCGAAAAATATATTTCCACCACAAACCATTGTTTCAAAAGAAAAATAATAAGAAATTACTTACCCAGCACGATGAATTTTTGATGACTGAGATGGACACGATGGAGAAAGAGGAACAGAATGCAATTGTCTGCAACATAAAAGAAAGAGGAAGAGAGGTTTTAGGCGCTCGCTCGTCATATTTTAGGGTTTAGACAGAGTGAGATAGTGAATGAAGGAAGAGATGTTTTAGTTAAACTCAGTACAAATGGGCCAGTTAAAACCATGATTTAATAGAGTTAAAGTCTTCTATGGCTTGAGAAGAAAAATCTAAGTCAGAAGTCAAATATGAAGAAGGGGGAAATTGAAAAATTGAAGCCTTTCTTGTCTTGATGGGAGTATAAATTTCGACCCGGTATGAATAGGCCGGTTAAAACCATGATTTAGTATATTTACTATACTGGCTTCATCCATTGCGCATTCCAGCCCAGACAAGGAATACCTTACTGGCCCAACTTAAAGCGTTCCATGCCTTGAGAAGAAAAATCTAGTTCCGGGTGAAAATTGAAGCTTTCCATACTTTGATGGGAATTCTACTCGGATTTTAATGGGAAAAAATAATAATAACAACAAATTCATATATATAAAAACAAATACATAACAAAGCAAAAACAATTTGACCAACAAAAAAAACAAAGCAAAAACATGTATGCAAAAAAATCACCAAGCACCCCAACGGGTGATGGAACAACAAACAATAGTGTACAGCTGTCGTCATATTGATGGATTTCATATCTTTTTAGGCAGGTATTCAACACCCTACTACTTTCTGTAGTATATCCATTTTCAGTAATAAAATATAGATCCATCCCACCCCAAGACAGATGATCACATAATGAAACATGAATTATAGCATCTTGACCTAAGTTCTTGCTTGCTTCACGGGGCATGTCAGGTACATACACACTTTCCAAAGTCGCAAGAGCATAGGGAGCTCCGGAACCAATTGCGACAAAATTTTCTATTATTTCACTCCACTACGATCCGAAATGGAACTCCTGGTTTCCATTGAACTTTACAAATTTCTGGTACCCTTCCACTATAGCCGACAATAAGAGTAACAACATGGCTAATTTTTTGTTGTTCCAGAAACTTGTATGCTTCATTGGCGATTGGTGTACGCATAAAGTATTAGGTGCCACACGACAAATTTTAGCTACAAAGGAATTGACAGCTCCCACTTTTTGTCCACACTTGGTCATAAACAAATGGTCATTCAAACGCACAATCTTCAAGTTGTAGTCGTTGTGAGCAAAGCTCAATCCACTTCCAGATCGCGTTTTCGACCCAAAAGGATTTCACCTTTATAGAAAAACGTGATATTTGTTGTTCCTTGCATTTTCCTGTCAATAGAATTCCAATTATCAAAGTGACGCATGTTCTATATTGCTTGCTGTATTCAATTTGTTTGGACTCAAACCAGAAAGATATGGATGCTTATATCAAAGTGGAAAGAACAAGGCAGAAATTTAGATGGTCAAAGTTCATCAAGGAAATCCTTTGCTTTCCTGAAAGAAAAACATCAAAGGAATTCACCAAGGATATGCCTATATTACCTATATGCTACACAAAGCTATATAGGCTTAAGCTAAATGGAAATGTACATTTTAACTGGGCAAGATGCATAGAAACTGATTTTCATCAAGGAATTCAAGAATATGATTTCCAAAAAAAAAACATCAAGGATGTGCTTTCGAAAAATATATTTCCACCACAAACCATTGTTTCAAAAGAAAAATAATAAGAAATTACTTACCTAGCACGATGAATTTTTGATGACTGAGATGGACACGATGAAGAAAGAGGAACAGAATGCAATTGTCTGCAACATAAAAGAAAGAGGAAGAGAGGTTTTAGGCGCTAACTCGTCATATTTTAGGGTTTAGACAGAGTGAGATAGTGAATGAAGGAAGAGATGGTTTAGTTAAACCCGGTACGTATGGGCCGGTTAAAACCATTATTTAATAGATTTAAAGCCTTTTATGGCTTGAGAAGAAAAATTTAAGTCAGAAAACAAATATGATAAAGAGGAAAATTGAAAAATTAAAGCTTTTCATGTCTTTATGAGAGTATAAATTTACCTGGTACGAATGGGCCGGTTAAAACCATGATTTAGTATATTTACTATACTGGCTTCATCCAGCGCATTTCAACCCAGCCAATGAATACATTCCTGGCCCAACTTAGAGTGTTCCATGCCTTGAGAAGAAAAATCTAATTCTGGGGGAAAATTGAAGCTTTCCATACCTTGATAGGAATTCTACTCGGATCTGAATTGGAAAAAATAATAATAACAACAAATTCATATATATACAAACAAGTACATAACAAAGCAAAAACAATTTGACCAACAAAAAAACACAAAGCAAAAACATTTATACAAAAAAATCACCAAGCACCCCAACGAGTGATGGAACAGCAAACAATAGTGCACAGCTGTCGTCATGTTGATGGATTTCATATCTCTTTAGGTAGGTATTCAACACCCTACTACTTTCTGTAGTATATCCATTTTCAGTAATAAAATATAGATCCATCTCACCCCAAGATAGATGATTACATAATGAAGCATGAATTATAGCATCTTAACCTAAGTTCTTGCTTGCTTCACGGGGAATGTCAGGTACATACACACGTTCCAAAGTTGCAAGAGCATAAGGAGCTCCGGAACCAATTACGACAAAATTTTCTATTATTTCAGCTCCATTACGATCTAGAAATTGAACTCCTGGATTCTATTGAACTTTATAAATTTCTGGTACCCTTCCACTATAGCCGACAATAAGAGTAACAACATGGCTAATTTTCCGTTGTTCCAGAAACTTGTATGCTTCATTGGCAAGTGATTTAGGTATATACAAAGTATTAGGTGTCACACGATAAATTTCAGCTACCGAGGAATTGACAGCTCCCACTTTTTGTCCACACTTGGTCACAAACAAATGGTCATTCAAGCGCACAATCTTCGTGTTGTAGTCGTTGCGAGCAAAGCTCAATCCACTTCTAGATTGCGTTTCCGATCCCAAAAGGATTCCACCTTTATAGAAAAAAGTGATATTTGTTGTTCTTTGCATTTTCCTGTCAATAGAATTCCAATTATCAAAGTGACGCATGTTCTATATTGCTTGCTGTATTCAATTTGTTTGGACTCAAACCAGAAAGATATGGATGCTTAAATCAAAGCGGAAAGAACAAGGCAGAAATTTAGATGGTCAAAGTTCATCAAGGAAATGCTTTGCTTTCCTGAAAGAAAAACATCAAAGGAATTCACCAAGGATATGCCTATATTACCTATATGTTACACAACGCTATATGGGCTTAAGCTAAATGGAAATGTACATTTTAACTGGGCAACATGCATAGAAACTGATTTTCAAATTTTGGAATCTTAAAATTTGGATGCTTAAATCAAACCAGAGAGAAAAAGACAGAAATTCAGATTATTAAAGTTCATCAAGGAAATGTTTTGATTTCCAAAAAGAAAAACATCAAAGGAATTCATCAAGGATATGCCTATATAACCTACATGTTGCACAAAGCCATCCAGGCTTAAGCTAAATGGAAATGTACATTTTAACTGGGCAAGATGCATAGAAACATTTTCACATCAAGGAATTCAAGAATATGCTTTCCAAAAAGAAAAACATCAAGGATGTGCTTTTGAAAAATGTATTTCTAACGCAAACCATTGTTTCAAAAGAAAAATATTAAGAAATTACTTACCCAGCAAGATTAAATGGTGATGACTGAGATGGGTGCGATGGAGAAAGAGGAATCGATTGTCGAATAGCGAGAGAAAACAGGAAGAGAGGTTTTAGGCGCTAGCTCATCAAATTTTAGGGTTTAGACAGAGTGAGATAGTGAATGAAGGAAGAGTTGTTTTAGTTAAACCCGGTACGAATGGGCCAGTTAAAACCATGATTTAATATATTTAAAGCCTTCTATGGCTTTAGAAGAAAAATCTACGTTACAAAACAAATATGAAAAAGGTGGAAATTGAAAATTTGAAGTTTTTCATGTCTTGATGGGAGTATAAATTTTGACCTGGTACGAATGGGCCGGTTAAAACCATGATTTAGTATATTTACTATATTGGCTTCATCCAGCGCATTCCAGCCCAGCCAATGAATACATTCCTGACCCAACTTAGAGCGTTCCATGCCTTGAGAAGAAAAATCTAATTCTGGGGGAAAATTGAAGCTTTCCATACCTTGATAGGAATTCTACTCGGATCTGAATTGGAAAAAATAATCAGAACAACAAATTCATATATATATAAACAAGTACATAACAAAAGCGAAAACAATTTGCCCAACAAAAAAACACAAAGCAAAAACATTTATGCAAAAACATCACCAAGCACCCCAACGGGTGATGGAACAGCAAACAATAGTGCACAGCTGTCGTCATGTTGATGGATTTCATATCTTTTTAGTAGGTATTCAAAACCCTACTACTTTCTGTAGTATATCCATTTTCAGTAATAAAATATAGATCCATCTCACCCCCAGACAAATGATTACATAATGAAGCATGAATTATAGCATCTTAACCTAAGTTCTTGCTTGCTTCACGAGGAATGTCAGGTACATACACACGTTCCAAAGTTGCAAGAGCATAAGGAGCTCCGGAACCAATTACGACAAAATTTTCTATTATTTCAGCTCCATTACGATCTGGAAATTGAACTCCTGGTTTCTATTGAACTTTATAAATTTCTGGTACCCTTCCACTATAGCCGACAATAAGAGTAACAACATGGCCAATTTTCCGTTATTCCATAAACTTGTATGCTTCATTGGCAAGCGATTCAGGTATATGCAAAGTATTAGGTGCCACACGATAAATTTCAGCTACCGAGGAATTGACAGCTCCCACTTTTTGTCCACACTTGGTCACAAACAAATGGTCATTCAAGCGCACAATCTTCGTGTTGTAGTCGTTGCGAGCAAAGCTCAATCCACTTCTAGATTGCGTTTCCGATCCCAAAAGGATTCCACCTTTATAGAAAAACGTGATATTTGTTGTTCTTTGCATTTTCCTGTCAATAGAATTTCAATTATCAAAGTGGCGCATGTTCTATATTGCTTGCTGTATTCAATTTGTTTGGACTCAAACTAGAAAGATATGGATGCTTAAATCAAAGCGGAAAGAACAAGGCAGAAATTTAGATGGTCAAAGTTCATCAAGGAATTGCTTTGCTTTCCTAAAAGAAAAACATCAAAGGAATTCATCAAGGATATGCCTATATTACCTATATGCTACACAAAGCCATATAGGCTTAAGCTACATGGAAATGTACATTTTAACTGGGCAAGATCCATAGAAACAGATTTTCAGATTTTGGAATCTTAAAATTTGGATGCTTAAATCAAACCAGAGAGAAAAAGACAGAAATTCAGATTGTTAAAGTTCATCAAGGAAATGCTTTGATTTCCTAAAAGAAAAACATCAAAGGAATTCATCAAGGATATGCCTATATAACCTACATGTTGCACAAAGCCATCCAGGCTTAAGCTAAATGGAAATGTACATTTTAACTGGGCAAGATGCATAGAAACATATTCACATCAAGGAATTCAATAATATGCTTTCCAAAAAGAAAAACATCAAGGATGTGCATTCGAAAAATATATTTCTAACACAAACCATTGTTTCAAAAGAAAAATAATAACAAATTACTTACCCAGCAAGATTAAATAGTGATGGCTGAGATGGACGCGATGGAGAAAGAGGAACAGAATGCAATTGTCGGCAACATAAGAGAAAGAGGAAGAGAGGTTTTAGGAGCTAGCTCGTCATATTTTAGGGTTTAGACAGAGTGAGATAGTGAATGAAGGAAGAGATGTTTTAGTTAAACCCGGTACGAATGGGCCAGTTAAAACCATGATTTAATATATTTAAAGCCTTCTATGGCTTGAGATGAAAAATCTACGTTAGAAAAAAAATATGAAAAAGGTGGAAATTGAAAAATTGAAGCTTTTCATGTCTTGATAGGAGTATAAATTTTGACCTGTTACGAATGGGCCAGTTAAAACCATGATTTAGTATATTTACTATACTGGCTTCATCTAGCGCATTGCAGCCCAGCCAATGAATACATTCCTGGCCCAACTTAGAGCGTTCCATGCCTTGAGAAGAAAAATCTAATTCTGGGGGAAAATTGAAGCTTTCCATACCTTGATAGGAATTCTACTCGGATCTGAATTGGAAAAAATAATAATAACAACAAATTCATATATATATATATATATATATAAAAACGGGTACATAACAAAGAAAAAACAATTTGACCAACAAAAAAACACAAAGCAAAAACATTTATGCAAAAAAATCACCAAGCGCCCCAACGGGGTGATGGAACAACAAACAATAGTGCACAGTTGTCGTCATGTTGATGGATTTCATATCTTTTTAGGTAGGTATTCAACACCCTACTACTTTATGTAGTATATCCATTTTCAGTAATAAAATATAGATTCATCCCACCCCCAGACAGATGATCACATAATGAAGCATGGATTATAGCATCTTGAACTAAGTTCTTGCTTACTTCACGGGGCATGTCAGGTACATACACACGTTCCAAAGTTGTAAGAGCATAAGGAGCTCCGAAACCAATTGCGATTCTATTATTTCAGCTCCATTACGATCTAGAAATTGAACTCCTGGTCTCCATTGAACTTTATAAATTTCTGGTACCCTTCCACTCTAGCCGACAATAAGAGTAACAACATGGCTAATTTTCGTTGTTCCAGAAACTTGTACGCTTCATTGTTTATTCAGGTGTATGCAAAGTATTAGGTGTCACACGACAAATTTCAGCTACAAAGGAATTGACAACTCCCGCTTTCTGTCCATACTTGTTCACAAACAAATGGTCATTCAAGCGCACAATCTTCGAGTTGTAGTCGTTATGAGCAAAGCTCAATCCACTTCCAGATCGCGTTTCTAATACCAAAAGGATTCCACCTTTATAGAAAAACGTGAATATTTGTTGTTCCTTACATTTTCCTGTCAATGGAATTCCAATTATAAAAGTTGCGTATGTGCAATATTGCTTGCTGTATGCAGTTTGTTTGGACTCAAACTAGAAAGATATGGATGCTTAAATCAAAGCCGAAAGAACAAGATAGAAATTTAGATGGTTAAAGTTCATTAAGGAAATGTTTTGCTTTCTTAAAAGAAAAACGTCAAAGGAATTCATCAAGGATATGCTTATATTACCTATATGCTACACAAAGCCATCCAGGCTTAAGCTAAATGGAAATGTACATTTTAACTGGGCAAGATGCATAGAAACAGATTAACATCAAGGAATTCAAGAATATGCTTTCCAAAAAGAAAAATATGAAGGATGTGCTTTCCAAAAGTATATTTCTAACACAAACCAATTTTTCAAAAGAAAAATAATAAGAAATTACTTACCCAGCAAGATGAAATGGTGATGACTGAGATGGACGTGATGGAGAAAGAGGAGCAGAATGTAGCCGCACTGCAACAGAAGAGAAAAAGGAAGAGAGGTTTTAGGCGCTAGCTCATCATATTTTAGGGTTTAAACAGAATGAGATAGTGATTGAAGGAAGAGATGGTTTAGTCAAACTCGATACGAATGGGCAGGTTAAAACCATGATTTAATGGATTTAAAGCCTTCTATGGCTTGAGAAGAAAAATCTAAGTCAAAAAACAAATATGAAAAAGGGGGAAATTGAAAAATTGAAGCTTTTCATGTCTTGATGGGAGTATAAATTTTGACCTGGTACGAATGAGCCTGTTAAAACCATGATTTAGTATATTTACTATACTGGCTTCATCCAGTGCATTCCAAGCCTAATGAATACATTCCTGGCCCAACTTAAAGCGTTCCATGCCTTGAGAAGAAAAATCTAATTCAGGGGAAAAATTGAAAAATTGAAGCTTTCCATATCTTGATGGGAATTCTACTCGAATCTTAATTGGAAAAAATAATAATAACAACAAATTCATATATATATAAACAAGTACATAACAAAGCAAAAACAATTTGACCAACAAAAAAACACAAAGCAAAAACATTTCTGCATAGGCCAAAATTGAAACTTTTCTTTTATCTTGTACGTTGCAACGGGGAGCATATGATATGATAAAAATTGGCAAAAATTGAAGCTTCTCATAGCAATTGAAACTATCCATGTCTTGATGAGAATTCTCCTCCAATCTGAATTTGCAAAATAAAAAATAAAATAAAAAAGAGTACATAACAAAGCAAAAAAAAAAAAAAACAAATAAATAAAGAGCAGATCCACTTATAATAGGAATTGGAAAAAATTGAAGCTTATCCTCGGTGGATCTGAATTCTGCATAGCCAAGCTTGAAACGGAATTTGTCATGTCACCTCTAGCGCGGTATAATAGGAATTCGCGAAAATTGAAGCTTCTCATCGCAATTGAAAAGAATAGCTTCTGGTGAGATTTGAAGAGGGCAGATCTGCAAAAGGGCCTCCTCTCTACCTAAAACATGAAACAAGACTCTCTACTTTGGTGTTCCTTATAGTTTTAAAGCTGTCTGAGTATCTATTTATATCGGGGGAAAAAAACATCTATTTATAGGAATAGAAAGTACAACCCTAAAACTTAACCTAACACTTTCTATTCGACGGCTCTAGACCAAAGTGACGTATATCCTTGCTGGGCTCATTGGGTTTCTTGTCGTTTAGTGTGACAATACAAATCTTAGTCGTTCGAAATGATTCTCCAAACTAGTATCATCTTAGCCGTTGATCCCAGCTGCTCGGATGCAAAAGGAAGGAGGACTGACTGCTTGATTTTTCTAAATTTGTATCTACTTCTTTCATTTTAAAGCTTGCCACATCATTAAAATACTATCTAAAGGCTAAAAAAATTGGGAGATTTACTATAATACCCAATATAAGAGTCCAAATTATAAATAAATAAAAAACTCTATATGAAATAGATTTTAGAAACACACCTAAAGCTCATTTACAATATAACAAAAAGACTTTTAACTTCTTTTAAATTACAAAACTGCCATTGATTTCTTTAAGCAAACTCAACTCCAAAACCTCATAAAAAGGCCCAAAACACTCAATGGGGCATCAAAGTAATTTAAGCATCAAAATTAAATTCAATAGGACCAACTATCATTTTTTGAGTTTTTTTTTGGGTAGAAATTAAATGGTGTATCGTTTATTTATAGTTTTAGTGCTAAAAATGAGTATATGACTAAATATTTCCAAAAAATTTACACTTAATTTATTTATTATTATATGTTCTTTGTGCTATATCATGTGACTAGTTGGATTTATTTATACTCAAGTTTACACTTAAATTTTCTACTTGAAATTTTGAATTTGCTTGTTGAGCATATATTACTGTTTGGGTATGTGGCCATGGTCAATTCAGGCTCATATTATCTAGTCCAATCAGATCAGAGGTTAGGATCCAATCCAAATTGACATTAAATTGGATGGTTGTTCTTAGTAAGGGAATACAAGATTCTTATTGTCAAATCTAATCCATTAGTTGGAATGTTGTTCTTAGGAATAATTGTTTTTAACCACTTGATTATAGTCCTCTTGCCCTTTAAAGTGGGAGTTTTAAGTTTTAAGTTTTTTTTTTTTTTTTTTTTTTGAGAAATTCTAGGGTTGCATTCATAATTCAGCCAAAAAAGTCATTAGCCACAAAGGGCGATTACAATAACGGAGCGGTCGAACAACAAAATTAAGATAATCTGGTGCGCCTCCACTAACGATCACGCATGATCGAATAAACTCTAGCATAGACATCCCAACTAAGATTGCAAACTCAGAATAATCAAAAATAGACAAAGCTTGAAAAAACCAAGCCATAACAATACAAATAAAACTCTCACAAAGGAGAGATAAAAAGCTCTCACAAAGGAGAGGTGAAAAGCTCTCACAAAAGGAGAGGTGAAAACTCACAAGAACCTACAGAGTCTCTATGACTTATTCCGAATATAAAGAAACCGCAAAAAAGATGGTGGTAGAGATCCGACGTCAAAACGCAGGTAGAGATCCAACGCTGAAACGCAATCGCCTATGATGGTTGGAGGAAAATCAGAACAAATCACAATTGCCTATGAGAGAAAACCATTTGTCTCTGGAGAAGAGAGGGAGGAAGAGAAAGAGGGGAGAGGAGAGGAAGAACAAGGGCCTCCTCCCCCCTCAAAGTGAAAACGGCTCTAGGAGGGTTTTTTGGGAGAGAGCGTTTTTTTCTCTGCTAGGGTTTAACTCAGTTTACTATTTTATTATTGGTTAATAAATTATTCCTCTTTTAGCATTTTAATTAAGCAAGGGCATTTGTTTAGTTTTTAAAAATTTAATAATAAAAGCCTTGTATTATATATAGATAGATGTAAACATGACAATCTGTAATTATTTAGTTTGAAATGCCTATATTAGCAAAAATAAATAAATAAATATATATATATATATAATATTCAACTAGATTAGATAAATGTACTTTACAATTCAACGATATTAAATGAAAATCTTATCAGAATTTTAAAATTTTTAATTTGATTTGTTTGAAGAAATAAAAAAGATAAAACTTACACGAAATAATTTAACATTGTACATTAACATAGATTGTAACAGGAAAAAAATTATATTGGTCATGATTGGATCATGAATGGTTTGGCCTCAAGCCATGAAAAGGAGAACCCGATACTGAATAAACGGGTATCCCCCCTAGATGGAAGAAGATTTTCTTTGAAAAAAGTGGCTGATGATGAGAAAGAAAAAGACGAAATGGGGTAAGAAGAGGAGGATTAGAAGAAAGAAAGAGGTAAATCTCACACACACACCTAGCCAACACCTATCTTAGCAAGTGTTGTGTGTGTTGTTGTCTTGTGTGGACCAAAAACAAAACAGAACAAAAAAATCACACCTAATTTAGTAATGTTCGGTTGTTAAATAAATACACCTAATTTTAGAGTTTCTATTCTAATGAATATTTTGATTTGATTTTATTTATATATTGTTCACTTTCTTCCTCTCTTTCTCCGCCTAGGCCAGCAGCCACTCTCTCTCTCTCTCTCTCACGCACACACGCGCTCCTTCACGCTCTTTATTTTCCCGGAAAATCTCGGTTTTCCTGAGAAAAAACAAAAGAAAAGAAAACATTGGGGAGATGATTTCGACTAGGTCCGTTTTGCGCGGGCAGCTAAGACCGTCGGTTGCTGTGTTGCACTCTTCATTTTACTCTTCTTTATCATCCGCAGCTGCAATTCAAGCTGAGAGAACAATCAGCAAGGCCCCAGAAATGACTGGAACCGCGACGAGATCAAGGCCGTCTATGGCTCTCCTGTTCTCGATCTCCTTTTCCACGGAGTCAGTACCTCTTCTTTCTCTTCCTTTTCCTTCTTCTTTTAGTTTTTGGTATGCTCTGTTTGGTTGCCTGGAAAATGGGGGAGAAAACAAAGGAAAATGACTATGATATTCTACTTACATTTTCATAATGCATAATTAGTTTGTGGGTATATAATTATTTTCTCTGGTGAAACCTTTTGTTATAATCCTACTTGGTAATGCCTTTGGCCTTAGTTTTGGTATAAGATATCTAGAATTTGGTAGACAAGAGCAGGCTTAGTGGACTTACTATAGTATTGTTACATCACATCAAAACTGACAGTTGTAATTAGTTCTAAGGTTGTTAAGGTTCTAAGAATATTTAACTGTACTCGATGATTGAGTCAGTACAAATATTCATTTCTCTCAAATACCTAACAGTTTTCAGTCACCACAAGTTATAACCATTGCTCTAGTCGACTTCCTAAACTCTTTTCCTTGATATTTACACTGCCCAATGTGTGTTGTGGGCTGATAAGTTATTTTTGATATCGAAAGCAATTTTCTTTTCTCTTTTTCTTCAGATTTTGTTTTGAATGTATTTGTTTTTTTTCTTTCTTTCTATGTTAGAAGTAAATATCTTGCTCTTTCAGGCCCAAGTTCACAGACACAGGCATAGTTTTAGGGAAGTGCAGCAGTGTACTCTCCTCTCTATCAAGACTGGTGGATGTAGTGAGGATTGCTCGTATTGTCCTCAGTCGTCCCGGTATGACACAGGACTCAAGGCCCAAAAGCTTGTGACAAAGGACGCTGTCACGGAGGCAGCACAAAAGGTCCCTTTCTTAATCTTATGTCTGTACCTTGCATTTAAGGACTACAGCAGAAGTTGCAGAACTGTTGATGCAATTGGTGATAATAGAAAACTCATCTTTGATGTTATAATTGTGTAAAGCGTATAATGATTGTATGAGTTGAAAGAAGCGTGTCAGAAAAGCAATTAATGAAATTTATCAAGTTCCTTTTTACATTATAATATCTAAGTCTACGGAAGTGATTGAAACATTCATCACGAGAATACCGTGTTCACAATTTGGTGGTCTGATGTGTATTGTGGTAAATAATGAGTTATTGTAAGGGGATCAGTGGAAGCCTTCATCTCATGTACAAAAACTGGAAACATGCAGTTTTGTGTTAATCCTCTACTAGGCGAATTCTGTCAACAATGAGGTGTCCTGGCTAACAATAGCAGCAAATAGCTAAGGGTCCTAGATTTTGGTTATGTACATTGGTCCTTTAATTCTAACAGTGCTTGTTATGCTACCATGAATTTTTGTTCTTATGGTCGAGTCATGAATATATTGTTCCCTTCTTTTACATATAAAATTTTCAGTATAGGTGATTGATTGCAAATGATCATTTGATCTTTGAATCATAGATATGCCCCTAGGACCATAGTGTTGTTATATGAGGCAGGTCAGCACGAAACTTCTACGTCTCTTCGGAATCATTAACTATGCTGCCTCATGACCTATTACATACCGCTTTTAAGTTATGGGTCTAAATTAAATTATGATGATACTTCTCATTTAAGTTTCAATTCCTTCCAGAACTTCTGCTTTTGAGTTTTATTAGGTAGTGGCATATGTTTTATAGAGAAACAATGTTGGACCTTACTAGTATGTTGGTCTCAAGTTGTCCACTCCTTTAATATTCTTCACCAGAGATGTGAATTGGGAGTACTATTTATAATTTCCTGCTTATGATTTATTCAATTTATACTTTGAAGTCATTCATGCCTTAATATTTCACCATATTTCATTATTTGACAGGCAAAAGAGGCTGGAAGCACACGCTTTTGCCCTCTTTTGCATGGGTGCTGCATGGAGGGATACAGTTGGAAGAAAGACAAACTTTAACCAGATCCTTGAATATGTAAAATACATAAGGTAATAAAACATTGTATATTGCATATATTAAGCAGATAGGAAGGAGAGGCTTTGTATTGTTTGCTCAACAGTTTAACTTATGTTAATATCTCTCACATTCCAGGGGTATGGGAATGGAGGTGTGCTGCACCTTAGGCATGCTAGAAAAGCAACAAGCTTTGAAACTCAAAGAAGCAGGCCTGACAGCTTACAATCACAATCTTGACACCTCTAGGGAATATTACCCAAATGTCATTACCACAAGAACCTATGATGAGCGCTTGGAAACCATTAAGTTTGTCCGGGATGCAGGAATTAGTGTGTGTTCAGGTAATCTGATCTTACTATTGTATATAATCACATGCATCTATTTCGTAAGTCAATCATTGTCTAGCCTAATGCATGTAATAGATTCTTTCTTCTTCTCCTAATAGTGTAAAAACGCATTTGTTAACATGGGTAGACATTCAGACTGGTCTATTCTTTTCGAGTCCTTAATAAAAGTGGAAAGAATTAGTGTGTTGTCATCTTTGGTTGCATACTTTTCTAAGGAGGACATGTTTACTTTTTGACTTTTTGAAAGTGTAAATTATGTTGTTTTAAGATATGTAACCTCTTGATGATACAATGGACTTTTTTTGATATTTATGTAATCTCAAAGATGCAAAGGGTTCTTTGTCCAGATGTATTTCCATTTCCTTTCCTCTCCCCCAAAACATTGTGTCTCCCATTTATAGAACCATTTGAATTATGAGAATTTTAACTTTAAAGTTCTTAGAATATTATTTCCTTTGAGTTGTAACCTTATGGTAATTATCATAATTTCTCAAGTCAATTCTAAGCATCTAAGTGATTGACCAAAAAAATTCTAAGCATCTAAGTGTTCATCATCAACATTTACAGCTATGGTGTATTAATGAGCACAAAAATATAGGTATTTACTTTGATGGTAAAGTTAACTTTTTATTTATTTTAATTTTTAAACAGGAGGAATAATAGGGCTCGGAGAAGCAGAGGAGGATAGAGTTGGTTTGCTGCATACATTAGCAACACTCCCATCTCACCCAGAAAGTGTTCCCATCAATGCACTGGTTTCAGTGAAAGGCACACCTCTTTAAGATCAGAAGGTCAGTCTACATTTGTTTAATTCTAAACTTGACAGTAGAAGTTGTAGCAATAATTGTGCATGCTACAATAGAGAAAGTGGCATATTTTGTGATTCAAGTTGGGCAGTAGTTGACACAAAATTATGGATAAGATGTGTTTAGGGTGACTTTAGATCATCATTTTAACAATAGTACTTGTGCCCCTCGGTGGTTTAAATCTCACTTTAATCATAGCGTCTAGAGCCATCAATCATCATGCCAGTTGCATTCTCTAAATTCTATTGATGTTCCAAGACTTGATTAGTTTAACAGAATTCATTTTGCTTCATCTATGTGCAGCCAGTTGAAATTTGGGAGATGATACGAATGACTGCCACTGCCCGTATAGTCATGCCAAAAGCAATGGTCAGATTGTCAGCTGGCAGAGTAAAGTTTTCAATGCCAGAGCAGGCATTGTGCTTTCTTGCCGGTGCAAATTCGATATTCAATGGTGAGAAGCTATTGACTACTCCAAACAACGATTTTGATGCTGATCAACTCATGTTCAAGGTGCTTGGTTTGATTCCCAAAGCTCCCAGTTTCTCTGAGGAACCAGCAAAGGCATATGAGGCAGAGGCTTGTGAGGAAGCTGTTTCCAGTTCAGGCTGAAATTGCTATACAAGGAGAGTGTTGGTCTGTAGTTTCTTACATTTTTTAAGCTGTAATTTTAGGTCAGTTTGTAGCTGAAAGAATTCCACTCAAAGTAAAATTCAGTTAGAAAATAAAAGCGAAATTTAGTAAGTCGATGATTGGATGATAACTCTATAAGCCCCATTAGAGAACTCACCATGTTCACTGGTATGAGAGCCAACATCACACACACAAAGACAGACGCAGACCAAAGTATGTGATGTTCTCTTTTGTTGATCGAGTCATAGGCATTAATAATTTCTTAGATTACAAATGAACCTGGAGAGAAGCAGCACGGCAGGAGGCTTCTGCCGTGACCAGTGCCGAAGCCCCATGTGGCGAAAACCCAAAGAGTAGATTAGTTTTTGCTATGGTTTTAATAAAAATAAAATTTTATCCATTTTGAAAAATACCCACGGCTCCCATGGGTTTTTTTTGTGGGTCAAACGGATGAGATGTTTTACGTACAAAAGAGTTGGAAGAGGTTTTTGACTTGCTCTGCATTCACAATCTGTAATTCAATACCTAAAAATCATTCAGAAAATCAAAGTTAAATTGATTAGGGGGATAGTTGATCCAATTCATTCTCTCCTATTCATCACTTCACCCATTCTACTAAAAATAAAAATAAAAATTTGGAACATTTAAATCAGATTGAATATTCTAGCTCACGTTAGTGTTTCCGCCTTTTTTTTTTAAGCTATCTTATCAATAAACATATTTGCTTTTTATAGCAAAGCAAGGCAATTGAAACAAAATTAGGGCTAGCTTTACACAAGTCATTGTTGTAAAAAAATAATATGGTTTTCCTCTTTCTAAAGCAAAGTACAAAAACCTTTATATTATATCATATAAACAAATTGGAAAGCTTTTAAGGTACAATGAAATTGAAGAAAACAAATTGATAGGTACGTAAAAGCAAAATAAATAATAAGTAAGAAGGTGAGTTTGGTACGGTGAAGCACTTAAAAGACGTTGTCTTAAAGCCTTTGTAGCCTCTTACGTGCAGGTAATGATGGTTTACAAGACTCCAAGATACGACCCCTTATACACAAACTCAAGATCCGCTATGAGCACGTTCATAGACGGATATAGGTGTCCAAGTCACATAACCATTGCCCAAAATAATAATATAAGTAGAGAAAGTATATAAAAATTAGAATAGGAGAGAATCAGATTGTGGTGGTGATTGTGGTATATGATATTCTGATGGTGTATTGTGCTTGTGCAAATGTAAAGTAGGAGTGGCCTTTTATAGGCATCCAAGAACATATAACCTTCACCACATTAAACCAGAAAATTAAGGCATTCAATATAGAAATAATACCTTAAAATTAAATATGTATAAGCTCCACAATAAATAAAATAAACAGCCAAAATAATTAAATAAATAAAAATTGTTAAATTTTTAAAACCTTTTAAAATTCCAACAATCCCCCACAAGGTTTTCAAAATTTTACTGTGACAAAAAAAAAATAGTGAAAATATATATTTATATATGGGCAACATAATACTATGCAGTAGGTGTAGGTGCCTTCCAGGCTTGAACCTTCACTTAGTGATGATAGTCTCCATTTGAGGAACTTGAGTGTACAAAGTATTGAACTCGGCACCTTTGACCAAATTTCAACATATCCCACACATAGTACTGGTTGAGACTTAGATGTGGGATAGCGCTATTTATGGCCATGCGTTAATCTTGATTCTCATGAGAGTTACTAGAGAATAGCCCAATTCTCACAGTTGCAGCCTCACGACATCTCTCATTTAGGTGAATTCTCCAAGAGTACATGTGACCTGCACCTTGCGGGAGTTTGCTTGCCTTGAAACTCATTTAGGGATAAATCCCTTCCTGACGTCACTTAAAATAGCACTTTTGCCTTAAGGATGAGCAGAAGAATATATCAAGGATATCTCCATAGTTTTATGAGTGCTATATGAGTCACGCAGTATGGATTGTTTCTACCACATTGAACTTCCTTCATGGGATCACCAATCATAGAAGTTGGGTTACCTCCCTAGGTGACTCCCTTATGGGCTTAAGCACACCCCCTTCGATATTTTGCATTAATAGCCTCCTCCACGAGGCATGCATA
Organism: Prunus mume; assembly: GCF_029339155.1. NCBI lineage: Eukaryota > Viridiplantae > Streptophyta > Magnoliopsida > Rosales > Rosaceae > Prunus > Prunus mume. Next base: position 43,365,151 of record NC_142699.1, read on the forward strand.
TCAGGACTAGCCTTCACAAGACATATATAATGTAGGTCATGTCTTTGTTCTCCATTTTAGCGTGCTCTAAACCTGCATTTTATTAGAAATATTTCTTACACAATCTTGCACACAAATGATTAGTGGATTTCACCTCAGTATAATCGAAAATTACATACGCATCAATATACATTAAATTATAACGTCAATACATCATACTTCAAATCTTAAGATCAAGAGTACCTCTCAATTCTTTGGTACCCAAATATGAATTTATGATGGTTCATAAAACTTTGAGTACACCTGCTGATGCTTATGAACAACAATATAGAGCTTAATTCATTAAATAAATTTAACTATGAATATTGAGTATTTCAGGATACTCTTACTCCATTTATGTGCACTTCAATTGGCTGGATCATGAACGCATATCCAAGTTATCATTGTATCTTCTCGATTCTCAATATGACCCTGTAAGACAGTAAAAGTCTACCAAAATTTTATACCAAAATCATCTTTAGTTGCACACACTTTCATATCAAAACTGAAGATAAATTAGTCTCGTAATAAACTTTCATAATGAAAACAAATTTCACACGGACACAACATGTTTGCCAAGGAATTATAAAAATTATTATGTCATGAGATGAATATAATGAATCTTTCCCATTAGAGCATAAAGAAATTGAAAACACACACAAAATTGTGGGAAAGAGAAGTGAGAAGAAAAACCTATGATAGTAAAGCAATACAGTTAGACTACATAAATAGGTCTAACGTTTTTCAACATAAAACAAAAACTACTCAAAATTAGCCACACATAAAATTATAGCATTAAAGTTCCCTTTGAGAAAAAAAAAAAAAAAAAATCAACTCCCACAAAATTTTAAAATAAATAATAATTATTTTTATTATCAAAAGCAAGTAACATAAACATTTAAAGGCTAATTAAAACAAAATAGGCTTAAATGCTAAAATAGTCTTTGTGTTTTATCACATTGGTCAACTTAATCCTTGTGTTTTCAATTTGGCCAATTTGGTCCCCATTAGCCAATGCGGTCAATTCCGTTAAAATTGCTGTTAAATAAACATAAATGATTTTTTTTTTCTTTTCTGTTGAAAACCTATAAACTTATTTGAAATTGATTTTTAAAATTTTTAATTAATTTAAAAATATATTGAAACTTCATTAAAACCAAAACATAACATTAGGAAAGGAAAAAAAAAACAGGATGGGCATAATCAAGGACCTCAGCTCATCATGCGTGGTCGGGGGAGGGAAGTGATGACTAGAATGGGCTAGAGGATCCGGGCGGCAAGGCTGGGGATGGGACAAATGTTGGAAAAACAATTATCAATGACTGATTAAAACAATTATATAAACAGAATTTATAACAATCAGTAACACAGAATACAGTATATGAACAATAAATAAAACTGACTTGAATTTGAGATAGAGGCTTGCAGATTTGATGCAATGTCCTAAAGACATAATTTCACCCCTTCTCGGTGCTTGAAGTTCTACAGGTGACTGCCTCCCGGATTCAACTATCTGTATTCTAAGCCCTAGCACTCGGACTTAGAATCTGCGAACGTTGTTTGCTTTCCTCTCAGACAATATGAAATGCTTGTAGAATGCTTTTTCTGTGTTGAACGTATGAGGCCTTATTTGATTTAAATAAACTTCTGAAACCTTATCAGAAGAGTCACAACTGTTAGAAAACAGTTAATAAAACTAATCCGAATTAATAAAAAATTATTAATTCGAAACCAAAAAATAATTTTAAATCTGAAAGTGCCCAAGTGGCCCAAGGCCCATCTTTTTGACTATTAAATATTATATATTTTTATATAATATTCAAAGCCCAAATCGATTTTGAAGCCCAAATTGCTTCCACTTGGCCTACTTCCATTTACTAAGTGTGGCACTTCCACACTTATAAGAACCTCACACTTTCTACTTTCTATCAATGTGGGACAAAAGTTCTTGAATTTAATTCAAACTTCCAACAACAAATGGCTAGGGAATGGTGGGGTTGGGGAAGATCTTGGTGGGACATGGTCGGGCGGTAGGGGTTGTTTGAGAGAGAGAGAGAGAGAGAGAGAGAGAGAGAGAGCTCAGGGGTGGGAAGGATTCGTGTTCAGGAGGTGGGTGTGTGTAGTGTAGGGGAGTTAGGGCCTTTGGGTCTGGCTGCGGAAAGTAGCTGGGTGGGTTGTTGTTGGGAGAAAGAGAGAAGAAAGAAGGGTGGTGGGGGTGGGGGTGGGGGTGGGGGCTAGATTGGATGGTGGTATCATCCTTTGATTTTAATTTCTTTTAGTTTTAGATATTATTATTATTATTATTATTATTTGTAACAAGGGGACTAAGAGCGCATACCATAATTTTAGATCTGATTTAATTATTCATTTTTAAATTGAATTCGAATGTATCTATTTTTTTAAATTAATATTTAAACAGTTTTTAAATTTTTTTAACATAAATTTAACGGATTGGATGACATTGGCTACGTTCCTAAACACAAGGATCAAATTAGCCAAATTAAAAACATAGGGATTAAATTAGCCAACATGATAAAATACAGGGACTATTTTAACATTTAAGCCAACAAAATAAGATAAATCCCGACAAAAGAGAATCAAAACTTATACAATAAATGTACAACAACAAAAAAATTAATTCAGTTTTAAAGAGGTAATCAAACCATATAAAACTAATCTTGAAAATTGAATTCAACATAAAATAAGTATTGAAATTAATTTTATATTTTGAACTCCCAAATAGTTAAGGAAATTCTCAACCCCCACAAATTAGGAAATTCTCAAAATATATGAAGACTGTACCAAAAGTTTATTTATTTTTAAAATTCATAAGATATGCCAACTCACAGTCATCTTGATAATCATTGTAAATATAATAGTGAAACCACCGAAAGCCTCATAAAAAATATATATTAAAAAAAATGAAAAAAATGAGGTTTTGAAAACCTAATTTTTCCCTTCAAATTTAAATCTTTAAAGCAAATCTGCGCATGTAAACCTCTTGAGAAAAAAAAATTCACAACATATACTAGTTGTCAATCGGAAGAAAGCATTAAACCAAATCTATTAAATCACATAAAGATAGTGCAAAAGAATCCAACGTTGAAAGCAATAAAATACAAACGTTAACAACATGATTTAATGGCAAATCTGAATACAAATTGAAGATTAAATCATATCAAAGGAATTTAAATTAATCTGCAGTTTTTGCAAAAATTAATAAAGCAAAACTATCGCAAAGCTCTTGACTTCAAAATTGTTGGCTGCTTCAAAATTAATTTTAAAACAACAATAGCAATAAAATCTTATAAACCTTTCTGCCCGTTTTTGCAACATAAATATCTATAATATTATCAAAATATTAAGTGACAAAATCAATACACTCATTAAAGATAAAATTGGTCAAACCAAAATCAAACTGACGCAAAAAATTGGTCAAACCCAATAAGATACAAAATGTACCAACAATATCATAATGAGATTTTAAAACATTTAAAGCAATTGAAATTTTATATACAACATGAAAGCTTTAAACTGCAGCTACATAAAACTAACCATAATTCTCTATTTGAAACTCCAATACAAATGCAAAAGCTTCAGTCAAAAAGTTAAAAGGTATTAAAGCAATACGAGAAGAAAACAACTTTAACATACAAAGGCTTTAGATTGTTGTAAAAAATATAGTTTTCCTCTTTCGTAAAGCCAAATACAAAAACCTTTATATTTTAAATAACATATAAACAAATTGGAAAGCTTTTAAGGTACAATGAAATTGAAGAAAACAAATTGATAGGTAAGTAAAAGCAAAATAAATAATAAGTAAGAAGGTGAGTTTGGTACTGTGAAGGACATCAAAGACACTGTCCTAAAGCCTTTGTAGCCTCCCTACGTGCAGGTACTGGCAGTCTACAAGCCTCCAAAATGCGACCCCTTGTACACAAACTCAAGATCCTCTATGAGCACGTTCATAGACAGATATAGGTATCCAAGTCACATAACCATTGCCTAAAATAATAATATAAGTAGAGAAAGTATATAAAAAGTAGAATAGGAGAGAATCATATTGTGGTGGTGATTGTGGTATGTGATATTCTGATGGTGTATTGTGCTTGTGCAAATGTGAAGGAGAAGTGGCCTTTTATAGGCATTCAAGAACATGTAACCTTCACCACATTAAACCAGAAAATTAAGGCATTCAATATAGAAATAATACCTGAAAATTAAATATGTATAACGCCCACAATAAATAAAATAAAATAGTCAAACTAATTCTTTGTGCTATATCATGCCCAAAAACCACTAAAAAATTCAGTGGGACAAAACCCAACCGAGGGAAGAGAGTATACCACCACTGTTTGTGCAAAAATCCTCGTTGGAGAATATTCACTTAGGGATTCTTCAATCTTTGATCTTCCTTCTCTCTCTTCCTCGAAACCTGTAAAAAAGACCGGAGTAAATAAAGCACACCCGGGGGGTGTTAGCCAAAGGCCCTCCGATGCCTAAGTTAGTTTAATTGAATATAGGTGAAACAATAGCTAAAACATGGTACAAAGATTTCTCTAGGGTAAGAACTGAGCGGGCGGAACCGTGTGTGGTGGCCAAAGTCTTGTGAGAAAATATGGCGAGAGAGAGAGAGAGAGAGAGAGAGAGAGAGAGAGATGCCATGGCAACCCACAAATACGACCCATTTTCCAGGTCTAATGATAAGCAACTGGTGAGTGATGCCATGGCACTGAGCATGCAAAGTGCGGTGTCAGTCCCAAGTGTGGGTCATCGCCTCATTGTGAAATCCTATGATGTGCAAGTGTCAAGAAGTCAGTTGGTGGCAAAATGAAATTTGGTTGCAGATTGTCAAAGTACTATAAGGAGATTGAAAAGGGAGATGGCAAAGACTTTGGAGGTGACGCCACACTAGCTTGAAATATTGTAGGAAGAGAATCAAAAGCTATCAAAGATGATAGATTTTTACTCTAAGGACATGCAAGAACAGCTGGAGGCCTTGGATCGACCGGGTATACATGGGCGAGGAGATCCAAGTTTTGCTAAACCTAAGAAAGGGATCTTTGTAAGCTCAAATGATGATCCCCAAGAAGGGGTGCGAGAAAACCCGAGAGAGGAGATTTAAAGGGCTAAACTAAAGTCTCCTATTGAGGAATCAGGAAGCGTGCCATGATGTTGTTGTTGTTTTAAAAAAAAATTAATGTAGTCCCCTGTTTCCTTTTTTTTATTTTTAATGTGAAATAAATATTTTTCTACAGTTTTATATAATTTTTATTTTATATTTCTTCGAATTTTATTGACACAAATTAAAATGCTAATCATCGGACTATAAATACCCGCAAGTGTGCAAATCTATTGGAAACTTGGAATAAGTAAACATGTTATTAACGAGGTAACCAATTTAATAACGTGTTTAAGACAACCCGAACTCGACACGACACGTTTATTAAATGGGTCAGGTTTGGGTTGAGTATTCTTGACACATTTATTATCCCGACACGACACGACCCATTGCCACACCAAGCTTCACGAACTTGTTGCCACCTTCGCTTCATAACCCCACGAAACCGGTAGCAATCTCCATCATTGACCTGAAGCCGGCGTTGTCCCACCTCACGGCTCCATTACCGAACTTCCTTACAATCGCAAGGCCTTTAGCCGGATCTAGCCAACACTATGGCGCTACCACCATAAGGTAGAGGTTCCCATCACGGCAATCTCGCAGTCACCGACTTTGGCCCGATCTTGGAATAACTTCAATCGTTCCCTCCTTTGCCACCACGCTAGACGTGCGCTCCCACATACACCTCGAACGAAGCCTTAACCCGTGTGCAATTGGGCTTCACACAATTCTTTCCTCCTAGTCCACAAGTGTTATAATTTTCTACAAGGCCAAAGACGGTCTAATGTGCAAGGTGTTTGAAATGACCTTGCGAGGAACAGCCCAAGATTGGTTCCATACCCTGCCATTCGGGTCGATCAACAGTTTTAAGGAGCTAGCTTACGTCTTCACTAAGGAGTACACTTCTTATCGAGCAATCAAGAAGAACCCTGACCACCTATTCAACCTGTATAAGAAGTCCGATGAATCCCTCCGAGATTACATCAAGACATTCAAAGCAAAAAAGGTGAACATTGTAGGATGCGATAACCAAATCACATCCTCTGCATTAGAATGCTCATACCCTAATAGATTATGCAGGATTCAAGACGAAGTTTGAGGAAGCGTGTTTCAACTAAGCTGCTAGGCTTTTGTTGTTGATTTGTGTAACTAATGTTTGTAAGTAGTCAATCATTCGATAAAGATCTTAGTGTGTATTTAACTACGAGCTACTGCGATTCAGATTTTGTGTTGTTAAGTAAATTTGTATTATTTGTAGCTTTATTTCTCATCATATTATGGTTGTAGGATTTTATTCTCATGACTATGGTATGACTCACACCATGATTTGAGATTATTACTTATTTTCGAATCGGGTCTTGACATAAACCTCGCTTCAACTATGGAATAGTATTAAGACAATAAATTCATCTCAAGGAATCAATCCAAATTTTAGAATTAATTCCAAAATGTATGTCCCGATCGGGAATTTGGATAACATAAAGAAATAGAGTCACTCACGACCATTGGATTGGAGAGAGTGTCATGATATTATAAAACATATATGGATAGAAGATAAGAGAGAACCATCAGATGCTAAACTTCAATCAAGTGCCTTAAGGCTGTAATCCGTTCCTATATGGAACAAACATAAAGCAATAAGCAAAAGATTAAGAAAAGAAGATGTGGAGTAGATATTCATGAATCCAAAGATGATACGTCTACTAAGTCTAACATCAATTCAAGCATTGGTAGAATGTTGGGGCCCCTTTGTTAGCTCTCAATCCCATCGTTGGTGTGATTTGAAGAGTCAAAGCTTAAATCTAGCCCAATCTCCAGGAACCTCAACCTCAGGATGACCAAGTTGGAGAATCAAATTATTGTATTCTTGTTGATGAAGCAAAATATGCATATAATAGAGAGCAAATGACCATTGTTTTAAGATTTGTTGATAAAGATGATTTTGTATGAAAACGTTTTTTTTGAGATTGTGAGGGTTGAAGATACTAGTTCTTCAACACTAAAACAAAAGATATATCGGGTTCTTATTAATTCCGATCTCCAAATTGATAAAATGCCAGGTCAAGGATATGATAGGGCTAGCAACATGCGAGGCGCATGGAATGGACTACAAGTATTATTTCTTAGAGATTGCCCATATGCATATTATGTGCATTGTTTTGCTCACAGACTACAATTAGCATTAGTTGCAGCATCAAAGGTTGTTGCTCCTATTTGGTTGCTCTTTTCAACATTGAATTTAATTATCAATCTCACTACTGCTTCTCCCAAGCTATAGGCAACTCAAGCAATTGATATTGCACATGAAACGACCTGACCCAAATTCCACTTTGGAATCCGGTCGAATCACGTAAAATCGACACCTAGTGCCTGTGGGTCGTAAATGACCAAAATGCCCTGAAAGCGATAACACAAACTCGGGCCCTATCTCGTGGCTGCGCTGCAATGTAGGCTGCCTACGTACACTTTCGAGGATCAAGCCACACGTAGTTCTTTCCTGTGTTCCTGACCTGTAACTGGTTTGTTTATTTTGTAACTGGTTTACTTATCCATAGAACATACTCTAGGGCTAACATTTCTGGAGTACCCGGGACTCCGTTTTACGATCCGTCAAATACTATACGATCCTGGAAATACCTAGATTAACATACTTGGACCTAACAACGATCCAACGGCTCAAACCTGCTGAACCCGGAACTCACATACTAGGCGAGATCCGTTCGGGGTTCAAACGGTAACCAAAATAATATCCGCGAATTCCTACACGCTCATGACGACCCAAGGAACACTCTGGGACTGAATGGGGTCTCGACCAATCTGCCCACGCGCCGCCACACGCGTCGGCGCGTGGGTGTCCTAAGCGATAACGCCTCGCCAAAAAACTCAACAACTAGGCTCAAGACTCCTATCCTAGGTATAACACCCTATTTGGAGCCACTTTTGTTCTGGGACCTACCCCAAAAAGTGGCCGGAAGCGGCTGAAATCGTGATCTCAAAATCGGCCGAACCCTAGGTTCGAAATTAACCCTCTCACACTAGAAATTCCTCAAATCCTACTCAACCATCAGCTAGAGCATGAAAAATAGCTAGAAATTCATACCTTACTCGACTGGTTTGGTGGCCGGAGGAGGGAGAACGGAGGCTTGAAAATTCTGCTAAAAACCGGCTTTTCCTGGGCTAATTCCGGCGGTTCTGTCGATTCGACAGTGGGGTTTGACCGAAAGGGAAGGGGCTGCCGTCCGTTTGGGTCCGGTCCCATGGCCCGCCGTGGCTGTGAGGCGACGGTGGCTCTTGGAAGCCACCGGTTGGAGGGAAAAAATCGAGGGGGCTCGGGTGCTCCAGAGAGAGAGAAGATGAAGGTTTTTAAAAAAAAAACTGACCTTCCAAATTTACTATTTTGCCCTCCAATTTATTTTGACTACAACTCCTTCAATACAACTCGGATTTGGGCCCACTACGTGTCTACGAATTCGTTTCGCGCTCTCACGCAACGGTGTAAGTGAAACGGTCAAATTCTTTCTCGGTCAAAAAGTCAATCTTTTCCTCAATAAAATATTCTAAGGGCATTTTAGTCTTTTTCTCTAATAAATTAATAGTTAAATATTAATTTTAGGTTTGGGTTGTTACAATCTTCCCCCCTTATAAAATTTCGTCCTCGAAATTTACTTTTCCTCTAACGGAGGGGGTAAGGGTACTAAGCCTACTTACATTGCAGGTTCTCAAGCCTGTCCCTCTAGTACTGTACTCACTACTTGCATCTCAATAACTGCATCTATAGGGTAATCAATAAAATCTGAGGGTCATACATTTATATCTGAATACTGAGCTGGCTTAAGAAAATATAAAACTCAAAAGATCTGCTAATTTACTGAATTTCATAGACTTAAAACTCTGCTGCCTTTAACTGATAATCAACTAAAACCCCTTTTTCCTCCGAGTATCGACACTGCTAATGTTGGGCACAAAATACTAATTTGCCCTTCTGAACTGTAATTAACGAAATGCAAGTCGACTTCTACCAAAATTCGGCAGTAGTCTCCCCGTAAACCGAGCATTCCCAAAAATATTCGGCCTGTAAAACAAGGATATATATATTTATATAACTCATCTGCCAGCATGCATTAAATCATATCCAAATAATCAAGCATCATAATATTTTGGCCTCAGGCCACAACAATTCAAATAAATCAATCTGCTAATAAAATTTATCTCAACTTCTTGATCAACAAAGATCCTCTGGCAATTCAACATGCTAATTTGTGCATTCTTATTCATGCATGACTTATCAAATAATAATTTTGCTGAAAAAAATACTGAATGTATAACTCATAATGTTCTGTAATCCTGGCTGGACTCGGAGGCGTCAGTCAACTTTGATCCGCAATCCTGCTCCCACGGCTGGATAACTGTAAGATTCGTGGGGCAAAATATGCTAGAAATACTTGAACTGTTTAATATCATAACCAACAATAAAAATTACTATCAACAATTTAAATAACATAAAATAAGATAAATTAAAGCACCCTGGATGAAAATAAAATGAAATAAACAAACTTTGAATAAACTTGCATCGAACTCATTTAAAATTCATAAGTAACCATGTGTGTGTATATATACATATATAGATGTAATGCTTAAGAAAATAATGGTAACTGTATAAAATCCTCTCCACCTAGGCGTACATATCTGATCCGTCAATTCCTGATATTCCGTCAATTCCTGTTATCCATCAATTCCTCTGCAGTCTCGGTGACACAAAGTCAACCCGAGCCATGGCGGACTCGAGGACCGTAGTCGCCGATCCGCAAACCGGCAGTCTCGGAGACAACATCTCAATCCGAGCCGCACTCGGCACCACACGGTCCAGGCGTCCCGAACTCGTGGGGCAAAATAAGCGATCAGACATCGGCATCACACGGTTGGCGTCCCGAACTCGTGGAGCAAAATAGCTGATCGTCTCAAGGCAACTGGGGGGTACCCTCACGGTGGGTTTGAAAACCATAATATGCTATTTACACAAACTTTCGATAAATTGGTTTTCAACTGAACTTAAAAGATGTTCATATATGCAACAATATATACATATATTTATATGTACCAAAATCTGATGAAAACCAAAAATTAAATTCCTTCCTTTTCAACTCCTGAATATATGCATCAACTACTGTATACTCTGACAACACAATAAATTACCCGAACAAATATAAATAGGGGATAAAGAACAGATAATTAACTACTCACTTTGCTAACTTCAATTCTCGACATAGGTGTGTATATACAATAACATATATAACAAAATTTTTATATGAAAACCTCAACAAATTTTTCAAATCCTTCTGGATATCTGTTTTCTCAGTCACACCAATGCAATAAAATAAAATAACAATTGAAATAACCATTGGAAAAACACAACCTAACCATTGTCCAACAATTCTGAAAATACGGATGCATAAGTAATGCAGTGTCTACAGAAGTAAACCTCGGCTCGATACCAATTGAAACGACCTGACCCAAATTCCACTTTGGAATCCGGGTCAATCTGTCAAAATCGACACCTAGTGCCTGTGGGTCGTAAATGACCAAAATGCCCAAAGCGATAACACAAACTCGGGGCCCTATCTGTGGCTGCGTAGCTGTAATCAGAGGGCGCCTACGTGCCTACGAGGGATCAAGCCACACGTAGTTCTTTCCCGTGTTCGACACTGTGGTTTGTTTATTTTGTAATCGGTTTACTTATCCATAGAACATACTCTAGGGCTAACATTTCTGGAGTACCCGGGACTCCGTTTTACGATCCGTCAAATACTATACGATCCTAGAAATACCTAGATTAACATACTTGGACCTAACAACGATCCAACGGCTCAAACCTGCTGAACCCGGAACTCACATACTAGGCGAGATCCGTTCGGGGTTCAAACGGTAACCAAAATAATATCCGCGAATTCCTACACGCTCATGACGACCCAAGGAACACTCTGGGACTGAATGGGGTCTCGACCAATCTGCCCACGAGCCGCCACACGCCCGGCAGCGTGGGTGTCCTAAGCGATAACGCCTCGCCAAAAAACTCAACAACTAGGCTCAAGACTCCTATCGTAGGTATAACACCCTATTTGGAGCCACTTTTGTTCTGGAACCTACCCCAAAAAGTGGCCGGAAGCGGCTGAAATCGCGATCTCAAAACCGGCCGAACCCTAGGTTCGAAATTAACCCTCTCACACTAGAAATTCCTCAAATCCTACTCAACCATCAGCTAGAGCATGAAAAATAGCTAGAAATTCATACCTTACTCGACTGGTTTGGTGGCCGGAGGAGGGAGAACGGAAGCTTGAAAATTCTGCTAAAAACCGCTTTTCTGGGCTAATTCCGCGGTTCTGTCGGTTTCGGCAGTGGGGTTTGACCGAAAGGGAAGGGGGAGCTGCCCGGTCCGTTTGGGTCCGGTCCCATGGTTCCCGCCGTGGCTGTGGTGGCGACGGTGGCTCTTGGAAGCCACCGGTTGGAGGGAAAAATCGAGGGGGCTCGGGTGCTCCAGAGAGAGAGAAGATGAAGGTTTTTAAAAAAAAACTGACCTTCCAAATTTACTATTTTGCCCTCCAACTTATTTTGACTACAACTCCTTTACAACTCGGATTTGGGCCCACTACGTGTCTACGAATTTGTTTCGTCGCGCTCTACGCAACGGTGTAAGTGAAACGGTCAAATTCTTTCTCGGTCAAAAAGTCAATCTTTTCCTCAATAAAATATTCTATGGGCATTTTAGTCTTTTTCTCTAATAAATTAATAGTTAAATATTAATTTTAGGTTTGGGTTGTTACAGCACATATGTTGGATATTGGTGAACATGAGACAGGTAGAGGGGCTACTCAGATTGGTACCTTGCATCGACCTGGATCTACTTGTTGGGGATCTCATTATGATTCTTGTTTGGACTTGATAAATATGTATAATGGATCTTGTACAATTGTTGAGACATTGATTAAGGATGGAGCCAATAACTCCATACGAGGGAAAGCTGTTGGTACTTTCAAAGCTATGACATCTTACGAGTTCATTTTCGTCTTGCATTTGTTGGGAAAAATTATGGGACTTATTGATAGCCTTTGTCGAGGATTACAGAATAAATCTCAAGATATCTTGACTACCATGAATTTAGTACATAATACAGAAGATATTCTTAAGAAAAATTTCATTTGGATGGATGAGATATTTTCCTAGAAAATGTGGAATCAATTTGCAAAAAAACATGACATTGATATCCCAGATATGATTTATTCAATGATACAATAGATTATCAATTGGAAGAGTTAAATAGTAGATTTAGTGAAGGAACAATGGAACTTCTTATTCTTAGTTCTACTTTGGACCCTACCAATGATTTTAAAGCATTTAAGATTGATGATAATTGCAAGTTTGCAAATAAATTTTATCTGCTGATTTCACTGTTAAAGACTTGTGTTTATTAACGTGTCAGCTAGAACTTTTTGAGTTTGAAGTACATCAACAAGATCTTGATATCTTTCGAAATATGTCTACTCTTTCTAGTTATGTCAAGTATTAAATAAAACAAACAGAGCAAAGGCACATTATTTGATTGATAGGTTGGTTCATTTAGTGTTAACTCTTTCGGTTTCTACAACAACTATAGAACCAGCATTTTCAACTATGAAACATGTTAAGACTGTACTTCGCAACAAGATGGAGGTTGAATATCTTACAAATTCCCTTAATGTCAATATTGAGAAAGAACTTTCTGTGAATATTGATTCAGATTCAATAATCAATGACTTTGATTCTCTCAAGAAGCGTAGGGTTCCACTTCATTAGGTCAGCTCTTTTTTTATTTTTTTGCAATGTAATATTTGTTTGATGTTTGACAATATGTGTTTAATTTAATGTTTATACACATACATATACATATATATATATTAAAGAAAAGAAAGCTTATAATAGATATCTCATTATATATAATAAAAAAAATTAGTCCACCCCTAAAACAATTCATGGTTCCGTCCTTGCTACAGCCTACGTGGAGATGGGCCCGTTCAAAAGTTAGTATGATGTCAAATATATTTTTAATACAAACGGAATGACTACCCTAAACCAAGAAAACCATATTCAATCTCTATGATTCCAATGGTAAAAAAAAAAAAAAATTCAACGGCCCAAATTCAAATGCAACGATCAAAATAGTAATATTTTTTTAGTACGATTCATAATCTAAACTATAGGGGAGATGAGGTTTCTTACTCACACACACTACTATAATGCTATGATGGTCTAAACCTCAGACGAGCTAGACCATGTTGGCATCAAAATAATAATATTAATCTAAATCGGACCCAATCTCAAAACTCATCCTAGACTCTATAAATAGCCATCTATTTGTTTAATTTTCCACACAAAATCATTTTCTTCCTCTCTCACATACAGAGGTGCTTCAATCCTTTTCATTGTCCTTTCATTAAGTGAAATAAAATTATGTTTTCGAAATTTAAATTTTTTGAATTAAAGTGTTCATAAAAATAAATTATAATGGTATAAACAAAAATTACTCATAAAAAGTTAACCACATAAAAAATTTGACGTTAAAAATACTCTTAAATAATTAATAAGATTGTGGACTCAAATTTTGAGACTGTTTGTATTAGGGGTGGCATTTTAGATTGAAAAATCGAAAAACTGTAAAAACCAACCGACAATTTACCGCAATGGAACTGCAATCGCGGGAAACCGAACCGCATTTGCAGTATGAAGAACCGAACCGCATTTGTGGTTGCAGTTGCCGTATTTAATTTTCAAAACTTGCGGTTACCGCAAATCGCGACTATATTTAAAATAAATAAAAAATTGCATTTTATAGGTAGCATTGGTGCTCAAACAATACAATGAGGTTTTTCAAATCCACTCACCACCACCAACACTTGAGTTTGTAACTTTAGTTTGTAACATTGGTGCATTGCATTTTCCTTTTAGTTTGTAACTTTAATTAACTTTGAATTGGATTTTTCCTTTAGGTTGTAACTTTAATTCATTTTGCATTGCATTTTCCTTTTGGTTTGTAACTTTAAAGGATTTGGAATTAGAATGCTTGAGAAGTTGAGGTTGTGAATGCTTGAGAAGTTAAACTTTAATTAGAATGCTTGGAATTGTAACTTTAATTTTCTTTAGGTTGTGAATGCTTGAGAAGTTGAGTAGGTTGTGAATTTATATATGCTTGAGAAGTTGAGGTTGTGAATTTATTTATTTAGGTTGTGAATTTATATTTTTGGGTTAAAGTATGCTTGAACTCAAAAGGCTTCAAAAGAAGCATCAAAATTAGGCCTAAAATGTGGAAGATTGGATTTTTATGACACAAAAATAACTTCTTGTTTTAAACTGCTAATTCACGGTAATCGACCGTTTTTATGCGGTTTACCGACTGCAAAATGCGGTCGGTTTGTGGTTTCAAAATCACCATACCGCAAATAGTCGGTCGGTTTGTGGTTTGTGGTTTGAGCAAAAATTCGCGGTTACCGAACTGCAACCACCTCTAGTTTGTATAATATTTGTATTTTGAAAGAGAATTTTCGGTTTAGTCTCCATAAACATTGAAAATGGTCTTTGATTAAAAAAAAACATTGAAAATGGTCTGACAATAAAATTAAAATTTTCAAAATTATAGAGCACTTTACGATAAACCCTAAACCCTTCGACCGATCCATGCCCTTGACCGAAAAAATGAACAAAAGAAAAGTGAATAAATAATCTCGACAGATACTCTACAACTATATGATTCAGTTGCAACTTCACCGCTACACAGAAACGAACCTTCAGAGTCCTCTCTCTCTCTCTCTCTCTCTGTCCCTTTCTCAGTCTGTACCTCTCCCTACCTCCCTCACTAGCTCATGGCAGAGAATATGGATTCTGATACATGCGTCGGATTCAAACGAACAATCAAAGAGATCCAAGAAACCTAAACTCTCACACAACGCTCTAACTCTCCATCTGCTGCAATTCCAGAACAAGGTAGCCACTCGTCTGAGATCGTTTCTCCGCTGAAACAAGACTCACATTTCACCGACAAGAGTCCTCCTTGTTCGGTCTCCGATTCCTCTAAGAAGGTCAAGCTTTCACCTTACGGCCAAGTCTCTGAAACCCATCTTGAAGAAATTCAAGAAATGCGCAATTATGTGAGTGGAAAGGCCGAAGCTTGCGGTTTAATTTCTGGCTTAACTGTGTCTGATGGAGTTGCTCAAGATTTTATGGAAATTTGTGAAATGGGTCTTGTTTCTAATAGCGAATTTGTGAAAACTGAGACTGAACAGACCCCGGATGATGAGAAAGAAAGGGTTGTTTCGGATTTGGTTGACAAGAAAGGTGAAGGTTCTGTGATAAGTGAAGTGGGTTTTGCTGATATCGAAAAGTTAATGCAAGAGACGAAGTCTGTTACTGAATTGGACTGCAAGGAAGGTGTGGATGCTTCTCTGTCTACTTCTGTTGAAAACAGAGTGGTTTTGTTGGAAAAGAAGCGGAATCTCAGAGTTCCTTGGAACTGAAAAAGAAGCAATTACTGGAGGAAGTTGAAGCCATTCTTGTGCCTGCAGAAAAGACCCTTGTGCAAAGTGGTACTGATGGGTCTCTCAGTTCTTTCAAGATTGAAGTAATTGATGATACTGCAATGATATCATTGCTTGGCAATGGCTGTGGAAAGGAGTTGGGTTTTCTGGGTCCTGCTAAATGTGTTGCACAGGGGAATGGAAACAAGAACGCAAAAAAAGAAATGAATGGGAAAAAAAAGGCAAGAACCTCAGGAAGAAAGAAAAAGTGGCTAATCATCTGGTTGAAGCTCATAGCGTGAGTTTAAAGAAAGGGAAAGGAACCAAGATCTTTTACTCGAGGATGGAATTGGAGGCCATGAGGTATGTGAACGTGGTTGAACAAAAGAAACTGTGGAAAGATATATACCGTGGACTTGGGCCAGTCGTGGCCAAGGAGTATGAAAATCTGGCAAGTGTTAAGCATCAGAAGAACATCCACAATAACTTTGAACCTCACAAACGCTTTGAGAAGATGGAAGTGCCACCTGGTATTCTTGGTAAGTACATTTTTTTTTATAATTATTTTCTTTATACATTTTATGGGCTAAATCTTATTAGAACTCAGTTGGATGATGAAAAGATGATGTATGAAACTTATATGTTCTAGTAATTGTAATTTTTTATTTATAAATTTGTATAATTTTTATTAGTATGGAGAGCAGTATTTAAATTAATTTCTTGCAACTTATATCTGCTAGTAATTGTAATTTCTATGAGTGAATTGTTTTTAGTCTGGAGATGTGTGTAAAATAATTTGTGGCACCTTATATTTGCTAGTGATTTAGAACTCAATGAACTCCCAGCTTGGTCGTCAAAGAATTGCTCTATCTTTTTCTTTTTAAATTCCTTCTATTGTAATGTATAGCATTCTTAATGTATGAAATAGAAGAGTGTTTCAGAATTAGCTTTTGTAGCATTATTAATTTTTATGCAATTCTTCTTTCTAATGAAAAGATCCTTCTATTATAGCATAGCATTCTAAATGTGTGCGAACCACTGTGACAAAGTGTCCATCATAATAGTTTTACAGAACCAGTTCTCTAAACCTCTGGACAACATGATAGAATACTGCTTAAATGACATTTATTTGGTTAGGATAAAGTGCTTATGACTTAATATCCCAGGTTGTGCCCAGGACTCTATAGTAGTTTTGGCTGTTGTCATTGTCAGCATTAAAAGGTTGTTTGGATATTCCCTTACTTTTGCTTCGGATTTGTCAATGTAATGATAGAGGTTGAACAAACTCGCCTACTTTAATGGTGAATAGCCGTTCTGTTTTGTCTTGGTCAAGTTTAGTGGGCGCAGAGGCAATAAATTGCCAATGGACCTTTTTCACAAACATCATCTTTTTTTTCTTTTGCCATCATCTTTGCTGAACCATATCTGGTTCCTGCCCCCCTCCCCTTCTATTATAGCCTTAAGTAGCTAGTCTTTGTTCTTGCATTATCTAACCAGTAAATAAGTGGTGTCATTGTTTCTTTGATTACTCAAATAAGTGATATCGTAAACGAATTCCCCTCTCTCACTCTTTCTACTTTGATAATGAAAACACTCGTCTTTGTTGCCTACTGCCTCATTTAAAGTAGTTTATCAGGTACCTTATTGTTCTATCTCCACATCACTTTGACAAGGAAGCCTGCATTGCCATTCAAGTATATGCATCGTGGCTTTTCATAATGTGACATGTCCAGTATTTTGTCCATTCTATTTCTGACACTCAAAATTCCAGATTATTTGATTTTCAGGCACTTAATTTAGACTTATTTTCTTCAGCATTTGAAAATGCTTTGTGGTTGTTTGGATCTGGTGACAATATTTTATCTCTCCTTTTTTTCTTTTGCATTTACTTTAGGCTGTTGTCATTTTGAAATCTATCATCTTCTCAAAGTACATCTCCTATGTTTCTTTTCTACATTAACTCGATTTCTTAAAGATCAAAGGCATAAGATTTTAAATCTTTGTCTTTCTGTTCATTGTTGCACTCATAGTCCTTTACTTTCCGAAGTGCAGCTTTTAACCAGTTTCACAGACTTTCTTCCAATCGTGTAATCCATTTGTGGACATTTTTGAATTCTCTTCATAAGTCTTTTCTCTCGTTGTTCTTAGCTCTGATTGTGTCAATTTGATGGGTTCAATTTCTGTTGTGCACAGGTGTGGTTGCTTCAAGGGGAAGATGGAATCAAATGAATATCTTTGTGCATTGAAGAATGGCCTAACACAATCTGCAAAAGACCTAATGTCCAACGTTCTCGACATGTGTTTCTTCTTCTGTGTACTTAGGTCCTTGATAGGGTTGTCTTGTGTACTACTTGTATACAGTCCTTGTACGTGGAAATTCTTGCTTTTGGTTTCTAGTTTGTGAAACATGCTTTAGTCATAAAGATGTTGGTACATACATTCTTCCTGTAGATGAACAGTAATAAAAATGATATTCCCATGTAATTTGTAGTTGTTTTGACTGCGCACTTGAATGAAAGGAGTTTCTTTAACCTGTTTACCTTTACTTCTATGGATGTCACTAAAAAACACATTACCTTTTTTTTTTTTTTTTTTTTTGTTCAGATCAAATCTGTTGTTTCTACATTTGTGTGATATTGCTAAGATTTTTGTGATTACTTTCAGGGGAAGCATTTTCAGAAAATGTGGATATTGAATTACAAAAGTTGGTGAATAATCAAACCCAAGATGCAAGTCCCCTGGACCCTTTCTGCAGTTACAGTGCCACTGATGAAAATGGCTACCCATTTCCAGAAAAAGAGTGTAGTGAAGATGATGACAGTGATGAAGATTATGCTAGCATTCAGAGACCTGCCTTTGTGGTTGAAGGAGAACCCAACTTTGATTCTGGTTCACCAGAAGATGGACTTGAATATCTTAGGCGTGTCAGGTATAATTATTTGGTCTTGTCTATACCATCCCCTTCCCCTCAGTATCTGATTGATAATGCTAACTGCCTGCAGTATGTAGGCTATAACATGGTGGCCTTCTTCATGGTATATAGGCCATGGGTTAAATGTTGGTTCTCGAGGGTGATTGGTTGCGTGGGATGACCAGTTGTTATAACCATGACTATTGTCGGAACAAATTTCTTAATTACTGAAGTAGATCCTACATTATTGTGACACGGGGAGTTTTCTTGGTATGCAAAAGATGCAAAATCAGAGGATCAGATTCCTTGCTGTATGCCTAGTAGAAACCTTATTTTGGAATTCCTTCTTTTATAGCAAGAATCAGATTCCTTGCTCTACATAATGCTTTTGAAACCTTCTTTTGAGACATGAATGAATTTAGAGAATTTCCAGCGAGCATATGCTTCTCCCTAGGATTGTGTGATGCAACCTAACCTTAGGTATGGTGCCTAAGGCCTCTAGGATTGATTGCTAGAACCATACTAGTGTCATGATAGTAGTTGTATCATTTCCGCACTTCCTTCATTCCTTTCTTTAACTGCCAACAATTTGCATCAACCACAAGGACTTATTCACTCAAACAAGAGTTTTTTCTACTTATCATTCTTGCTTGTCCTGCATCATATTGATTTACTCATTATGGTTTATCTATTTATTTATTCCTTCTTTTCTGCGTAATTCTTCATTGATGCGTGAAAGTAGAATTTGTCGTTGTTTCATCTCATGGTCTGTACATCCTTGGCGTAAGGGATTACATCTTTCAGGGCTAATACCATATTCATTATTATTTTTTCTGTATATTTTAGAACATAAAAGGACTGAGTTGACCCACATCTTAGAATAGCATAAGATTTTAAATTTATTTATTTTTATATTTTTTATTTATAAGAAACATAGATTTTCATTGAAATGAAAAGGAGATCACAACACAGGGGACAAGGTGTTCCATAAACTACACCCAACTAAAGAACAAAACAGAAAACCAATGAAAACAGAACAGAAGAACAAACTAATATACAACAGTGCTCCAATTAGAAAAACAAAAACAGCATGAAAGGACCAATCCTTCAAATCTGAGGAAACTGAACACATAAGCATTTCCAGAAATGAACACTGTTCCATGAATGATCAATATCCTTCCCCCTAGCAGCCTTAAGAATTCTCCCATTTCTCTCTATCGAAAACAACCCAAAATATTGTCAGCACATCACATCTTCCTAGCACTTTTCCTCTCTCCATAAAACTTAGTCTACTCATAATGTAATGCATCAAGATTCTGGGATCCACGAACTCAATCTGGACTCCCTAAACACCCTTATCCTCAATGAATGCACAACTGGACAATGGAGCGTTAAATGGTTCAGACATTCAGCATCTCTTTTGCACATTAGTACACACCATTAGGACAAAGATTACAGTAAATTTTCCTCTTCTGCACCATGTAGAAAAAGCTTAAGATTACAACAGTTGTACACTAATAAAAGATTATCATGGTATTACAACATCGACAAGTTTAAGATTACAATAGTTGTAGAAAAGCTTCAAATCCCTGCAACTACTATCTTCCGGTTTAAGATTACATAAGAATATGATGGGGAACTTCGTAATTTTGCCTGATTTTGAATTCTGCACCAGTTATTTTGCAATGACTTGTCTATCTATTATGTCGCTCTTGGTTGAGGTATTTGACCTTGATGTGCAAGAAAAGTCAACGGCCATTTGAGGGCCCTAAGCGCTAGATATCACTCTAATGAGCTTCTAAGTTTGGGTGGAAGGCTCAGGTTTACTTTTTTCTTGTCACTACTTACGGTACATTTATTTATGTAATTTTACTTTTACATTTTTGAAAGGTAATGTTCTGTGGGGTGTGAGCAAGAATTTTTGAAATACACCAGTCGTAAGATTGAGTATAATATAGAAACTAATTCGTATACGACTGCATGAGAAGGAATGATAACTTTATGTCTGAAAATTAAAGTCCTAAAATGCATCTTTAGATATTGGCCAAGGGAAAAAAAAAGCTTCTTGGACTAGGCTAAATTGGGTTTTCATGCCATTTGGCAATCAGTGTAACATTTGGAGAATCAGGCTAGCAACTCAGGGATGATGTATTTATGGGGGGTCTCTTGAGTTTCCTTGGGAGAATTGGAAGCCTCAAGGAATGTTTGTGAATATTGCTTACTTCTTGTAGGAGTGCCCATGCCCATCTTGCAATGCTTGTGAGCAGAACGCTTGCTGGAATTTAAGGCACAATATGGAATGGATCAATAATGCATTAATGCCTACATTAGTTTGTTATTTGGATTATTGATTGACAAGATGCACCAGGCTTGATGATAATCTGAGATTGTAGAAAAAGAGGATAGAGGAGATAAGTGTGGTAGGCTTGGCTACGGTACTTGTCTGAAATTTTTCTTGGGTGTATTGGTTGCTCTCTTTACAGAGCTGATTTGTAATAGTGAAATTTCTGGCGTGTCTAGCTTTCTAGCCACCACAAAATGTGGGATATCACATGCATTCGAATAGAAAAGGCTGCACGTTCTGCTGAGTCAATATATAATATCTCATAGAGATATGCATTTTGGAGAAAGATAAGGTCTAGAAGGCTGTCTCCCAGATGCACGTATCTTATTTTTGGTTGATATGATCATTATCATTTGAAATGAGGCTGTTGCTTTGCAACCCATATATCTGGCACATATTAGTCTAATATTTATGTCAAATAGATAAAGGTAATCTTGAGAGTTGCACAGATCTCACGATTGGTCTCCATCTTATGCATGTCTGCGTGGTTGAGAAAGAGAGGTGTGTGCGCTTGTGCTTGTATGCATGAGATAGAAGTCAATAATTATTTCTGTAGTATACTGTATATATGACCTTATTACCTGGGCAATCCTATAAAAAAGTAATTTAAATATGGTTGTGAATGAATGAATACTTTTAACAAAGTGAGAAAGCCACCATGTGAATGGGTTGCACCAGGAGATCTTAGCAAAACATTAAGAACATAAATATTTGGACCGCTAAGGGGGGATTAAATGTAAAAGTCAGTATCACCTATTGGCTAAAGCATTTGAAAACGGTGTACATCTTTTATTACTGATTGCCAACTGAACTTTAGTTGGTGATGTGCCCCACTAAAAGCTTGTTCAGAAAATTTATGAACTGCCAGCTGTCATGAATTGTGTAAGGGTCAAAGTTAAGATGTCATATATTGTCTATTTGTTGAGCAAATTCATTGAAGCGACAAGTAAACCATAGAGAAGTTTCTGTAAACTGAAACATTGACCTATTTGAAAGATCACTTGATGCAGATGAAACCACTGAGCTTTGTGTTTAATCAAGTAATGAAACCCAGAGGAGTTCTTAACTGTCCTGATGTTAGTTATTGATATATTATTTTTGTTCTCATTAATATTCAAGAGATAAGACTATCTTAGGTATTAATAGGAACCTAGGAGATAGGACCTAATATGTTGAAACATTTTGCCCATCAATTAGATAAAGCTGTATGTTATGATGCCAATATCGTCCTGGTTTATGAGGGGCACACTGTTAGAGAGAGTAAAAGATTGGGGAATTCATCCATCAGATCCAGTTCTCTACTTTTGTTCTCATCTGGCCAAATCATGTATGAATTTCTCTCTCTCTCTCTCTCTCTCTCTCCAAACCTTAATGATTTTCTGTTCTTGAAAAGTTGTATGAAGCTTGAAGCTTTTTGCTAGTTCTCATTTTCCTTAGAACAATGTATAAGGGAGTGGCTTAGGTAGTCATGCAGTAATATCCTGAGTAAGTTTGAAGTTGATATAGCATTGTTCTAACCGTATTTATAATTTAGGTGGGAAGCTGCTCGAATTCCAAAAGTGAGAGTAGCCAAGCTTGATAGAAGTAAATTTAACATAGAGCAGAGTGATTATATGCCCAAGATTCCTGAGATTGCCTAGTGTCCAGAACAGTTGCTGCCACTGAAACAGTGGGAGGATGCATTTCTTGCTGAATTTTCAGAGCTAAGGCTGGTATGTTCTCATCCTGATTATTCTTTGTCACTCTTTTGTTTTTTCAATATTCTTTTCCAACATTAAGTGCCGTTTTTCCTATTATATAGAACACTTTAATAAACTAGGGATCTTAAGGCGGAAAGGTAATACATTTGATAAAAGGAGAGCTGACTTCATTTTCTGACTTCTACTCTGATCTTAATCTCAGGCGTCTCATTTTGAGGGTTATAATGCAAGCACGTCTCAAGATCCCCAATCAAAAAATCTTCTTCATGACTCCCATCAGCTACCTGGGAGTATTGTTTTTGAAAAATTTGCTAATGTTAAATCCAAGGAAATTGACATCCACTGGCCTCATGACTGTTGCATTCTTGGGAGCTCCATTGATCAGCTTTCCTTGTCGACTACTGAAGCCAGTAATGCCTCTGTGCCTGCTGAGAACTTAAGTCCTAAGTCTCATGTGAGCCAAAGTTCCAGCGACTCACCTTTGTTGTTGGTGATCTTGTGAATGGACTCTGTAGCTCGAGTGTCGATGTTGAGAAAACGCATAAATGCGATAGAGGCCATGATCACTCTGTCAAGGAATGACTGTCTCTGGCTATTTTCTCTGTGTGCAGTAGTTGATACTCCACTAGATGCCGATACTAGTGCTTCCCTTAGGAGTCTACTAAGAAGGTGCGCTGCCTTGCGAGCTGCAAAGTATGTACTCGACGACGAGGTAGTAATGCTGAATATTCTTGCCACAATTTCAGGTAGATATTTTGGGCAGTCAGAAAACTGAAGCTTTCTAATATATTACATCTCTTCTTGAAGAAAGCCTCAGGTATTATTTTGTTTCGGGTACGGCTTATGTCTTATCAATACAAATCGAGTGTCAAAATAAATACTTCAAACTTGTATCGGCATTGCCGTAATTTTGAACGTCCCATGATGGTAGTGCTCTATTTTCTGTTATGTGTCTGGAATCACTTTAAAGGAGTGACACCCCAGTATTTTCCAGTAATAATTTTCACATAAGAGTTATCCATTTGCAAATGTATTTCAAGAGCACATAGGAATTCGAATTCTGAATATATATATATATATATATATATATATATATATGTCATTAGTTGAATTAGGCAAGTCAAGCTACAAACTAATGTTACTCAAAAAAGTAAACAACCAAAATAAATAAATAAATAAATAAAATATTTCAGATCTATCTTTCTACAATTTTCTATCTATTTTTGTCTTATTTTATTTTTATGATTTTCTCTCATTTTTTCTCTCTCATAATCAATGGTTCTCGGTGGAACGACGTTGTCAGCCCCTAATTGCTAGGGGACGAGGGATGGCCTTGCCTACCCCTACCAAGCATTCTCTTCTAACTTTCATAAGTTTCTTTTACCTTCCGTTTGGATGTAGGATTGAAAATTATATAGAATTTCTAAAATGACGGAATTTAGATTTCCATCATTTCAATTTCTTGTCATTGAAGATTTTAGTATTTGGATTTATGTATGTTGAATTTTGTAAATGACATTATGGAAATTGTGAAATGACCCCTATTTTGGTGGAAATTAAACTCAGGAATTTGATGCCTCAATTTTCACTATTTTTTCCACTTGTTATTTATTAAATTCCGTGCTTAAATTGCCAAACAAGGGAATTATCAATTTCTCCTCTTAAATTCTCGACTTTTAGTTAAATTCCGAGTTATTTTCCCTCATTCAAACGAAGGGATTGTAGAGATGTTGGATATAAATTTATTTTTTTATTTGAGATGTTCGCATGAAAAAGATGTTTATATTAAATTAAATTGCAAGGAACGCCATGTGCCCTCTAAGAGTTTCCATTTGGTGGGATTTCAACTACCTCATGAGCTATGGAATTCTTCTTTTTGTTTTTTTTTTCCCTTCAGACATAGTTCATTAAGTTTTATAACTCTGCTCCACCCTAATCACAGAGCTTATTTAATGCATGGTGGTCTTACAAGCTAAATAAATCGACAAAGTTGAATTAAAGCTTGGTAGATAAGTAGTATTAATTTTCTTCTAATAACAAAGTAACATAATCTTATATTTCTGCACTCATTCATGTTTTTGTGATGTATGTACATGTTCTTCATTTTTACCTTCAGGGTATGTGCATTATATAGTTTCGAGTTTTTTATTTTTTATTTTGTTCATGTGAGTTATGAATTATTTTGAATGCTGCTATTTTCACCAATTTATCCTATTTTCTCACCCACCTTATATTTAAAATTTTAAAAATAAATTACCCTTTTGTAAAATGACTTCTAATGACCTAGGAAAAAAACTTTTTAAAAGCATTTTAAATAAATAAAATTCAGTAAAATTATAATAAAATAATTTTTTTTAAAAACAAAAACTCTCTCTCTCTCCTCTCTCCCTCCTTCACGACATGTTGGCTTCTTCCTTGGAGGTCTTTCATCCTCGGTGCTAGAAGCCACTGTCACCGCAACACCAAAAACAAGAAGCCCAGATGAAAAGGGTTCTCTCATTTCACAACTTAGTTGCGTTTTGAATAGATTAGAGTTTGTTTTGGGGCGGCGATGAAGCACTTGGACTCCATTGTTTAAGCAAGCTGACTCCTTTGCTTTGGCAAAGTCAACAAATGAAATTCCACAATTTTAACATCGTCCCTGCCCTTATACCCACCCACCCTCCTTGCAATTTCTCACCACACCCAGCCCCCTCCGCAATCTCTATGTATCCATTCTAGATCCCCATCCTCCCTGAAATTTGGGTTTCTGCCAAAAAAAAGAAAAAAAAAAAACAGAAGTGAAGACATAATTATCATCTTCACATATTTTTTTGTATAAGGAGTTTGTAAAACAATAAAATTAATTAAAAATATAGAACATGGGTGGGGTTGAAGGTGTAGAAATCTGTAGGGTTCTTGCCACCAGGGAGGAATTGGGTGAAAAAATAAGGTGGGTGAGAAAATAGGACAAGGGAGTTGAAATAGCAGCACTCATTATTTTAACAAGAAATGTTCAAAATTCAAATTGAAAATTTGGGAGTAAAAATGCACCAAATAAAACATTTTTAATTGGTTTTCATTATTTAGCTTCAAGGGTAAAATAGTCATAAAAACTAAGTAATAAATGAAAATTGAGTTTTTATTCAATAACTAGAGTAACACGAGCGACTTTCCCAACATTTTTTTTTTTTGCCCACATTGGAAACAAATTCCTGAAATATTCACCAAACAATAACCGACCAAAATCAATGATTTTGGCTCCAGAAATTAAAATCTCAAGGTCACTCATTGTTTTGAAGTTATCTTCAACATCCACATGTTTCTTCATCTCTTCGAGGGCAAGCCTAGCAGCTTTTCTATCCTTCTGCCGCTGCTTCTTGATGAAGTCATTGGCTCTTAAAAATTCTGCTTCTGCTGCTCCAAGCCTTGCATTCTTGGCATCAGTGGTAATTGTTGTAGTGTAGAGAACATGGTGTTCTGCTTTAAGGATGGTGTTTGTTGTAGGAGTTGCCGAACATTTTCTCAAGATATTCATTGATTTGCCTGCGATAACATGCAGAAATATATTTTATTACATGCTTAATC
Organism: Prunus mume; assembly: GCF_029339155.1. Classification (NCBI taxonomy): domain Eukaryota; kingdom Viridiplantae; phylum Streptophyta; class Magnoliopsida; order Rosales; family Rosaceae; genus Prunus; species Prunus mume. The sequence continues at coordinate 43,391,351 of NC_142699.1, forward strand.
CATTAAGACATTAATTAATCAATTCATAAGTAATAATTTTCATATAAGAGTTATCCACTTGTAATCCATTAAGACATTCATCAATTCATAAGTAAAAATTTAAATAAATTGTGGGTTACAAGGTTCTAGTTCAATTGTCTGTTGTTGAATGGCCAAGAGCCACCACTGTAGAATGGTAATGGATGACCGAGTCGTTTGTTTAGTTTTATTTCCTTTTCATTTTTAGTTCTTTACTTTTAGGATCCTATCAAATTAAAGCATCTGAGCTGTTAAATTGAATTTGATGGATTAAATGGTAATTTGACATTTTGTAAAAATTTTAACTCCACTGTAGTGGCTATTCTAAATTAGTTGCGAGGGACAGTAAGACTCTAATTATGTTCAATTTTGCAACTGGTGTGAAGGTTTCATCATAATCTACACCATAAGTCTGTGTATATCTTTTCGCTAAAAGTCTTGTATCGCTCGATAGATCCATCAACTTTGTGTTTTATGGTAAACACTCAT